>NW_026515924.1:0-86900 GCF_023601865.1 Aspergillus affinis | reverse complement strand
GGGAATCGGTAGTTACCAATTCCGATATCCGGAATAGGAAGGTCTCCTATGTAACTAGCGGTCACATACGGTTGACATATCTCATCAAATGCTGGCTGAGTACTCACTGAACCAGGCCCTGAGTGCCCTCACTAAAGCGGCGACACCCAGAAGAGGAAATTCTTAGTTGTGCTAGAAATTCCGGTACGTATAGGTACATACATATACAAGGACGTAAAACAGATAATACAAAATGACAAGTCCCATAGATTCTAAAAGACAACCAAAAACGAACAAGTCATCGACATGAACAATTCAAGCCTAATGTATCAGTAAAAGGGCAAAGAGATAACCGTGCTCATCCATCTCTCAGCGTAAAACTATAATCCCATGCCGGATCATTGACGGCTGCCGGGCTCAATGCCTGGTCGGGATCTAACCAGGGAGGCTGGTCGGAGCCGGTCGTGCACCCACCGCATTCTTGATCCGTATCATCGCTGTCTTGGTATCTGTCAAAACAGAAATTGAAGTTGGTCATGGATGCGGCCGGGGATGGGTTGAGACCGTCGGTTCCTCCTGGGTCGATACAGGAGTGGTCATAGACCGTTAGATGTTTGCTCGGTGAGACCGGCGTGGGTGTGGCCGATTCCGAGGGAACATCGAGGACTTGAAGTTCTGGCGTCTCTTCTGTGTGCTTTCTTCTAGGTACTGGGCTCTTGGACTCGTTCGCGACCAGGTGTACATAGGATGAACAGTGCAAGTTGGCCACGCCGCCTAGTTGCCGGATTGCAGATGAAAAGCAGTGGTCGACCTGCGAGGCCGACGGCCGACCGACTGGGTCTTTGCTCAGCATACCTCGTGACATGGAAAGCATGGCTCGGACGGCCTGAAACACGGGACTTTTTTGCTTCTTTGCATCCTGGTCCAAGAGTGTGATCCAGGAGGTGACTTGGGCCATGTTTCGATCTAGATGGAACGAGCAATCTGCAACGCCCCCTCCGCGGCCAGCAGTCCGGTTCTTGGCTCCACGGTGGTGTACAAATGAGGATATCTTGCGCTTACATAGATGGGTGAAGATGTCCACGGTGACCGCGCCGAGGGAGAAAATGTCGGAGGCTTTCGGATTGGTCTGGCACGACTGCCAGCTGTGGACTACTGCGGCGTGGGAGTGTGAAAGGGGCAAACTCACCGCACCTAGAGAGGTCTGGTGCGAAGAAGATCCCGAAGAGTTGGACGATGTGATCGAAGGGGTGTAAAAGATAGGTCGTTTCACGGAGGATATGACACGTTTCCGAGCGCTTCCGCCGCTTGATCCAGATGAGGAAGAAGGCCCAAAGGAGAATCGAGATGGAGAGCCTGGCGATACAACCCGGATGGCAGTTCCTTGAGAGAGCATGGATTCTGGCCGCGAGTCTGTGGCTTCATGGTCCGGCGGATACGATTCTTTGCGTATGCCGAAGCTCAACCTGGATGGTCTAGATGACGGCTTGCGAGCCGTGCGTCCACCCGAGGGTAGGGCTGTTCGTGAAGGACCAGTGTCCTGAACTGTAGCGAAGCGAACCCAGCGTTCCGGAGCTCCGTACTGATACGACTCGACATCGTCGATCTTGACCGGAGGCAGCAAAGTGTCCAGGGCCTCGAATTGTCCTAGGAAGATTCTCAAGTCCGCATCGATGAAGATGTTAGATGGTCGAATGCCACCATGCACCTGGTTCTGCGCATGAAACCACGATAATCCATTCGCTAGGCAATGCGGCCAGTTGACGAGAGTCTCTCGACGTCGTTCCTTGGACAAGCGCTTGAATTGTGGAGGTACGTCCGTAAGGAAAGACATCAGAGTGCGTTCGTAAACACCTGAAAACAGAATGCAAACTGTGTTGTCGACAAAGTATGACCCGAATATTGAGTAGACGTGCTCGTGAGAGAGCCTCCTCAGGGAGCGAACCTCTTCTAGGACCTCGTCTTCCTCAAAAAAATGTGGTGGCCCTCCAACCGTGACTTGAGTTCGCAGATACACTCGACACACAGATCCGGCGAGGACCACTCTTTCCACGCCATCTCTCGCCAGGGCCGCACCAGTTCGCAGTAATTCCACGGGGACGCCCTCGTTCTCCGTATACTTGACATGTTCCCCTTCGCCGATGCCTCGCACGACAAACCGCCACTGCGCAAGAAAGAATTTGGAGTCCAACGCTGGATCTTCTGCGTCTGGAGATAGGTGGAGACGATCGACGCTGTGGGCCGCAATAGGCAGATCAGAGTCGTCAAGGGATTCATCTACCAAGGCAAAGATCCGCTCAGGAATTCCGATATCAACGAGGATTAGGAAGAGTCTTCCCGCTTTGGCGAGGATCCAATCGAGATAGGTCTCGCTCGTTAAACCCTCACCCCATGGCAAAGGAGTCACGAGACGATGCAGGATATTGGAGGGCAGATGGTTGAAGATATACTCCGAGCATAGAGTAGCTTGGATTCTATCTTCGGGCCACCAGAGTGACGTTATGACCGACATGGTGCACACATGGCGAACGGGGCCGACTAGAGGAGGGATTTGGCCGAAGGGAAACTATAGTTAATATACTGCTAGAGAGAATAAGGCTGGAGGTACGTTTGTTTCTTCGACAAGACTAGTGTCAAATGGACTAAACAATGCTCTTTGCGGCTGTCAAGAATATTAAATTAGCACTAGGTTGGCATCAAGGATAATCATAATTAAACCAAGAAAGCATAATATAGTGACAATACGGGGGGACTGAACCTACTAGTAGAACAAGGCTTATCTGAATTCCAGCAAGGGATACTGGCTGAATTATTGACAGTCCAATCAATAGTAACGAGGAATTGCAGACAGCCTCTAAGCATCCAGAAGGAGAGGAAATGAAGAGGGGTGGGAGGGAACTAGGCTCTTTCACAGCGCGTCCCACTGTACTCCCACTCCGTAGGACTCGGGTGATTGGCAACGGGCTCGGACTCGCCATGCGAAAGACTCAAGATTGGGTGGTACTGGGTTAGTTTCCATGGCATCGAACGACACTATGGTCGACAGACCAGTCCGAGCATATTATGAGACAGACAGGCTGATAAGCAACCAGGATCTCCATCAGCGTGACAACGGTTCTTCCAGGGAAGCTTCGGGTGAAACCAAACGAAAAGGGATAGACGCGCCGTTAGATCAGTGGGGATTCGAGGCCCAGGTGGATAGATCACATCACTAAAGTAGATGGAGAAGGACGCATCATCGATTGAGAAGGAGAAGGAGAAAGTCCCGATGGAGATAAGCCGGCAACGTGATCAATCACGGGACCCCCGCTCAATTGTTGGATGGAAACCTGGAAGACTGTAGAGATTGAAGCCATGATAGTCATCTGCGTGAATTGTGAATTGTGAATTGTGAATTGTGAATTGTGAATTGTGAATTGTGAATTGTGAGCTATCATTGCTGCAAAGTCTCGAGTCAGGCTGTGTCCATTATTCAACGCTTCATCCAATTCAATTTGCTGTACGGATTAGGGACCCTCCTACCCACGCAATGCCGATCAGAAGAGCCGAGAATCCCCCGAGCACTCTACTCTAGTCAATAATCCGCATTGTATGCAGTGTACTTCTGTCCGAAATCGATAGCTCCTGCAAGCTTATCAGTGACAGGTAGAATGGACGCTATTAGTCACGGCCGAGGAGAGATAAGGATTCAGGACTCCAATAGGTGACCGGCTGTCGCATTGTCCACTACCCAAAGCCCTGGGACCGTGGAGAACGATCGAACTGCAAAGCCCGACCCAGGAATGCTCCTACAGTGTAGGATCAAGCATATGATCGTTCTCTTATCTTGCCTTTCCCCCTCTTCTCGATGCTCTCCGTTCCGCCGGGCAGCCGGGAGGGTGTTCGCCGATGACATGCGAGAGGTATCTAATGAGAACGGGAAACAGGAGGAACTAGAAATGATCATTTCCTAATATGATCGTTGGGGAACAGCTTCCTGTCCATTGATGGTACTAGACCGGACCTACTCGGGGCTTCCCAATTCCGCGCATTCCCCTTCTCTTCAGATTCTCGATAAATATGCCACACCAAGTGGGCACGAAGATCTTGATCCACGGTTCATTGGAAGTGGAACAACCGATCTGCCATGTTTTCTGATCGGTCTCTTCGGTACAAACCCAGGAAGAGCTCAATGATTCATTCGACCCAGGATCTATTGAAGCATTGCGGAAATATTGATCGTAGCCATGGTATTTCATACATGTAGCTTGCATTTAATTAAGCCCCCTTTCTGTCTATCAGTTCTAGTTAGCTGGACCTGATAAGATAAGTTGGGACGTGAATGACTCGCGCTGACGAGGCTGAACAATGTCCTAGTCAATAAGACATGACCTTGTACAGTAGTTCCCTTTTGAAGAGAATCTTGAATTTTTCATGTGGACAATATGATACCTCCCAAGTTTCCTAGAACATACAAACATACTTCATAATCAAACAGATGGGACCCTCGCGTCAGTGACTTTTGTTCATTCCATCCAGGTCATTTTTCATCATGATCACTCATATCCTTCCATATTAAACAAAGGAAAGACGAAGGAACGATCACACAAAACAAAAGAAATCCACCCAAAAGAAGGACCAGCCCTCAAGGCAACCTCCCCTATCCCCTAACCCTACGAAGTAAGGTCGTAGGTATACCTAACCAACTAATACGCCCTCCCCAAAAAAATACAAAACTATATAGTCCCCTGCCTCCTCAACCGCCATCTCAACCGACTACTATCTTTACCTCCTCCATGACTAGAAATCGGAAAAGACTGCCGTCGCTGGTACTCATGGGAACCTGAGCGTCGTCGATCCCACGACTTGCGAAAATGTTGCTGCTCGTCGTCTTGCTGCTTCGCGCGCTGGTAGAGGAATTCTTCATGCGCTTCTTTTTCTTCCGTGAGTGCCTTTATCTAGATTATGGGATTGAGGTGTTAGTTGTTAGGTACTAAGGGTATTGGGTAGGGTTGGGTGATTAATTTCGATTGTATCCTTCTCTTGCTGTTTGATTTTGTTCTTATTCCTTGAATCATTCAAGGAGAGGATAGGAGGGAGAAAAGGAGGGGATATGCCCTCAAAAATAGCAAATCAAACAAAGGAGAAGAGGAGGGGGAGGGGGGAAAGAAAACTCACATAAACCAACCAAACCTCCTGCTCCGAACTCCACGCTTTCTGACACCTCTTCAGCTCGCTCTCCGCGATAGCGAGATCGCGTTCCTGACGCCTCGTCCACCGACACCGATGACTCAATATACTCGCCCAACTGACGACGCGCACCAAACGACTGCTGCTGCCGCTAGCGCCGATACCGATGTCATGCAGGTCCTCGTCGTCGTGCTCGTTCACCGCCATATCGATATCCGAGTCCGAGTCGGAGAAGAGCGAGGGGTCATCGTCACCGACTTTCACGTTGACTACTGTGATGTTTTGGAGTGGGAGAGGGGCTAATTCTGGTTCTGGTGCTGGGGGTGGAATTCCCCACGATAGGTGGTATTCGTCGTGGCAGTGCACGCTGCAGGGGCCGATCTCGACGGATTTACCCTTCCATGGGGACGCGCGGGCGCGTGTTCGTGGGAGGAAGGATAGGCGGAGGAAGTTTTTGAAGGGGTGCATTTTCCTTTCTTTTTTTGGACCTGAGTAGGTAGGTAAGTAGAGTAGAAAGGAAGTGAGGTGAGGCAAGGTAGGTATGTATGTATGTCTGCAACTCAGGTTTGTAATGGAAGAAAGTAGGGCTGGGTTGGGGATATCCCAAGGATTTTCGTCTTCCTTATATACTGGTATCCTAACATCCCCGATCTTCTATTCTCTCAGATATAGATCATTTATTCATTGAACAATCGACTAGCTAACTGACTAATTAACTATTTACCTACCTAGTCCACTAATAACCGTCAGACGCATACATACGCCATACGCCATGCCCACTAAACCTCAGAATGAGGCATCAAGACCGGGTAAGTCCAAGTTAGGCGTCACTGACACTGACACAACTCTAGCCAGAACGTCTTCTACCCATCAATCAGGCCCTCTCACCACCCACTCGCTCTCTGGAATAGGCAAAGTGTCACCCTGCCATGCAGACCTGCTGAGCCCTGTTTGGTCAGTGTTCCGAATGCCTGCAGCTCAGTCGAAACTTCAATGTGACAGTTCCCTTTTGTCTGCCGGAACGGAACCCGAGCATCGGAGCGCAGGTGGGTGGATTCGTGGGTTCGAACCCGGCCTGGACGAATAAGATAGGCACATTATCGGCATCGCATTGTTGTTTTTTTCTTTGCCCATGCCAGCACAAGAGACCGCATCCCTGGTGGGCGAAAACGTGGCGGTAAACCCGGTCTCTTAGGGGCTGCAGTGTCGAGATGTTCGCTGTTTGGGATGAGCGTGGTGGATGTTGCGATTTCGGGTGCGTCTGTAGTCTGGGTTTCTGGAGTTCGCTACAAGAAGTTGACGAAGAGGGAGACCCTACGTAGGAGCGGTCCTGGTCAAATACATCATGGGCTTCCTACGTAGTCAGCGTCGCGAAGCACGAGAGATACTATTCTGGATTGAACCCGGTGAAAACCTGCTAGGAAAGTACCCCTTGGCAAGATTGAGAATCGGGCCGAAAAGAAAATAAAACCCAATGAATAGGTCACATCTGCTGCATGAACCAGTGATGCAGAGGCGGTCCAGTCAAGAATCCTTTGGTATAGACATGAATAATTCCTCGCCGCTGACTCATGAACACCCAATCATCCCTGACACCCAAAAAAAGTAATAATGAAGAACCAAAGGGGAATCATACATCAGATAATAAAGCCAAATTCTATACAATACAACCAGAACAAGAATAGGCGAGACTATGACAGTCGCCAACCCAACCAGCAAGATCCCGTCGATTAGATTCATCAGCCCGTGATGGCCCGAGTACATGGAACACCCCAAAAGAACAAAGCCATCCAAGGTCCGTGCCAAAACAGGACCAGTAGACTCGAGTTTCTTGACAGAAAAAAAACTGGAGTTGAGAAAACCAAGAAAATTCAAAGTGGTGTGTTCGGTCCGATTCATCAGCGCCACGATCTGGCCGCTGTAGCTCTGTTTCTCGAAGACTCTGTGCTCCACTGTCCTTGCATCCCGGCCTTCCTCTCTTTTCGGATCTCTTCGCCAATGATAATGCTGATCAGTCTTCGGTGCACATCGGCTTCCGTCCAGCCGACTTGGCCCGTTCCACCAGCCTGTAAGTCGGCCTTGGCCAGTTCTTGCACGAATCGATCGATAATCGCAAACTGGCGTTCGGTGATAGGGACCCCGTGGACCCCGTCCGATGTCCAGATCCAGTCGCCTACAATGCCAGCCCGCTCAGCAGAGGAGTGGAAGGGAAACCGTTCGGGATACCTTTTTGCTAGGCGATAGAGGCGACGCAGAAACGTGTAGTGATCGTCGGAAAAATACCCAGAAACAGCCAATGGAAGCTGACGTTCGTATGTCTCACCCGTCGTTCCCACGTCCGGAGATGCACGTTCGTGGTCAAGCATCTGGCCAGGGAGAGGCGTGGCAGAGCTGTGCCGGTCAAGGCCTTTCCTAGCAACTTGATGCAACGGCCTTGGCGTTTCTTCCATTTCTTGGTTGTTTCCGGTTTCCCCGTGAACTTCGTCATCAAATCGCGCTGGTTCAACAGGAAGCTCCTCGTCCTCCTCGCTTTCTTCTTCATCCTCCGCTTCCTTGTCTTCGGTTGCTGCTGCTGCTGCTGCCGCCGCCGCGTCTACCTCGTCGACCTCCTCTTGTTCCGGTTCTGGTTCCTCGTCTTCGGAACTCTCTTCACGTACCGGGGGACTAGGTCGCTTTGGTGATCCCCTAATTGGTGCTTTCAGCCATCGAGGCGTGAGACTAGCAATTCTTCGGAACAGGGATGATGCCGGTATTTCAGCGCTAGTGGGTTGGGCGCGCTCCGGAGTGATGCCATGTGTCTCGTGAGCTGACTGCTGCTCGGTTACGGCGGCACTGGGAATGTCTTCATTTCTCTGTTGGTCTCGTTGCGCAAGAGCGAGTTGCCAAGCATTCTCATGTCTTGTGGTTGGGTCAACTTGAAAGGCCTCATCATCAGATAGCCGGGGGCTCGACGCCAAGAAGCCATCCGACTGTAGGTTGTTTTCGGGCACGTACCCTCGGACATCGTCATGTTGGGACGCTTTGGTCGATGGCGAGCTCTGTAGAGGTCTGGATTTGGCAGCGCTCATGGGACTACTAGTTCCGTGATAATAGCGCGAGCGTCTTGGTGTGTACTCTGCGCGTAAAATACCTGAAAGATCGACGTTTTGTTCACGAAGTTGTCTCACTCGCGACTGACCTAAGAAGGGTACCTTGTCCTGTTTGGTGATCCAGTAGTCTGGCGACGACTCGCCTTGCTCCCCTGGAGTATCGTTAAGGCCATTTTCCCACGGACTGGACTCTTTGCCAGCAGCCATGTCATTCTGTTGGTCGTATGTGACAGGTGAACGGTGGGAGTGAGCGCTCTGGTTATGTGCTTCTTGCTGCCAGATGTCTTCATCCTCATCCTCCTCGGAATCATCATGTTGGTACTGCTCTTCATTTTCGTCTCGGTGAGCCAAGTCTGGATATTGAACGTCATCTACACCCTGGTCCTGGATTGGACTTTCATGCTGATACCTATGAAGATGCTGTTCGTCATGTGGATCTTCATACTGGTCTTGATCCGGGTCTTGATATTGACCCTCATTTTGTTCCGGACCTAGATCCAAGTCTCGATGATACCCCTCATCATCATCACCATCGTTCGAATCCGGACCCAGGTCTAGTTCTCGATAATGCTCATAGTCATCTTTATCTTCCCCAAGATCCAGGTCTCGATAATATTGATCGTCCATTACATCCAGGCCTTGGGCAGGGCTCTGAAGGTGATGTGCATGCTGATGTTGCTCCTCATGTAGATCCGGATATTGATCCAGGTCTTCATGATACTGATCGTGGTACTGGTCCTGATCCTGATATTCGTCTTGATACTCGTCGGAATTCTGACGTTGCTGGTAGTCATTGTACTGATCATCGTCGTCAGAGTAATCATCGGCTGGATCTGCAAGGGTTTCAAAAGGAGCAGCCCGGTTGAACTCTGGCTCCTGCTCCTGCTCGACCGAAGGTTCACGTGTATCTTGTTCATCAATACCAGGGCCACTGTCATCGCTGCCGATGACTATGACTTGACTCGTGTTGGCCATTTGAATCTCGCGACTGATAGCCTCCCGCTCCCTCTGCCATTCTTCCATTCGCCGTTTCATCATGGTGCTCGGCGATTTGGTTCTTCTGTTGCTATTTGCCTGCTGGAGTGGAGTCGCAGAGGCGCGTGCAGCATCTCGTCCCTTTTCCCGCGGTGTGTCCGTCATCGGTGATTTCGTAGCCTTCCGAGGTCTGATTGTTTCCAACTCCGCTTGTCTCTTTCTTCTTGCCAGTTCATGCCCGAACCTAAGCGCCCCGCGCAGTTCATGGTGCATTGTGGGATTGAAATTGCTGAAAATGATCTCCATACGTTTTCGGGAGGCGTCCATGTCGGAGACTTGGTCACCCGTGTTTGGGATATGCGGAGTCGCCATAACGTCTGGCGACTCGTATGCATGTCTCATGGTACCTTCCAGTGCTACGCCCAAGCGGATTATTCTGGCCAACCTGGATAACGGGCCTTTCCGGATTGTAGACTTAGGCGCCGACCTTGCAGGTGGTGACACAATCGGCGAGGGGCTCTTGACTGGCTTGGGTTTGGCACTTGAAGACCCTGGCCTATTACTGGGTTGTCGGGAGTGCCTCGTTTTTCGTGGTTCCTTCGATGATTGTCTAGTTCGTGAACTCGAAACACTGCCTGACTCGTCTCTGCTAGTCCTTCGTTGTAGTGACCCGATTGTATCTTGATTCCAAACACGCCTGAGAGCACTTTTGCCTATATTAGAGTCCTCCTTCCCCTCGAGACCATGTTGCTTCGCTGACGGTAACGTATCCAACGATACCATGCTGAACCCTTCACTCTCTATGATCGAGTCGAATTCCCTTCGTTCGTCTGTCGGGTCTTCTGTGTGATGTGATTCGTCTGGTCGCAGGTTGCCGTTCGTGGTCGGGTTGTCCGAGGATGCCGAAGGTGCCGAGTCTCGCTTCTCCTCGTCAACCAAGGATGAAGAGGTCGGAGTAGGGTAAGTGCGTGGTGGCATGGGTGTACGGCCAGCATGTAGAGTGTTATCGGGGGAAATGATATTTCGCTCACGAGAAGGGGATGGCATCTTCGAGGGAGTTGAACCCCAATGGCCACTTCCGTTGGCCATGTACGGTTCATCCGGCGAATCGACATGTGGCGTATCGAATGTCTGCTCAAATCGCACGCGCGGTGAGCTTCGGTTCTCGTGAGCACCCCCAAGATACCCTTGGGTGGGGGTGGGTTTTTCTAATGGAGCGCCAAAATCTTGGACGTCGGGTAGATCATCGTCATCAGAATCAGCGTCTCCGGCCAGGTTCAGGGGACTGAAGCTCCGCTGAGGTTCATAAAAAGGGGCCGCTTGATCAATTTCTTGGACCCTTCGGTCTTCTTGAAAATCCTGCGTTGCTCGGGCTTCCTGGGTATCATGTACATCTTCCATTGGCTCGTCCTGGTCATCGTGTAGTTCCTGAATTCGCTGGTTTTCCTGGGCCTCCTGGATACCAGGCATTCGAGCCTCCTGGGAACCCGTCGCTGCCTCGGTTGCATCCCAGACCGGCGTATTTTTCCTCGGTCGACCACGTTTCCTCTTCTGTCCACTCGCGCCTACCGGGCCCGGCGTGTGTCCGGGGCTGCCGGGGATCGGGGTCGCATCCTGCTCCACGAGGTCCGACTTCCTGGGACGCCCTCTGCGTCTGCGCGGGGTTTCCTCCACAGACGCCTCCTCCCCCTTCAGCGGTATTTTGGTCGTGGTCGTAGTCACGGGACGTAGACGTTTGCGCGGACTGTCAACGGCCATTTCATCGTCGTCCTGCGTTGCCTCCAGCGTTACGCGAATCCTCCACGGGCTGACATTCCCGTCGGTCTGGGCTTTGTCGGGCGAGAACGACATTTGCCCTCCATCTAGTTTCATGGACGGCGAGGCGGGGAGCAGAACATCGTCGAAACGGATTGAGTGGGCGCTGCGACCGCCGGGGGTGAAGCTGGCGCGTGGGCGGGAGCCGGTTCGCGGTGTTTGCAGCAGTTTGAAGTTGGCCGGCGACATGGCGCTCTGGCGGCCGGTGAAGGGCTTGATCGGCGAGGAAATTAGATATTCGGCGTCGCCAGGGGTCCCAAGAATGTCGGGCGAAGAGGCTGAACTGTTACTGTACATCGCGGTATGCGGAGGTCAACCCCCGACCGCGTCTCCCTCGAAGATTGGAGGAAGGTGGTTGAGCAAGCACAGCAAGTGCAATCAAGCGAGTTCGGGCATTCTCCAATGCCAAGAGAGTTCAAATAACAGAGAGCTGCAGTCTACCAAAAAAGGGTACCAAGAAGAAAGATAGTGAGCAGATAGCGGGGAAAGCAAAACAACCTCGCATGCCTAAACAACTCTCCCGATCAGGCAGGCCGACGGGGAGGTGATAAGGTAATGTCGGGAAGATGAATGTTCCGCTCCGTCGTTGTTATCACCGGTCCCGTGATGTACGGAGACGACGAGCGACCAAGTGTGCATCTTCCCCGGATTATCCTGACCTCATGGGTTGTACGGAATATGTACTGTGCTTTGCAGTGTGAACCCTAAAAGTCAACCTGGATTATGAGCTGAGATGAACTGACCATCATTAAGATAAAGCCCAGTGATTGCTCTTGTTCTCGGCATGAACTATATGCTAGATATGACCTAATCCAATGATCCAACGTTCAATGAAGCCCCGAATAACAGTTGATGTTAGATATACAGATTCACCAAGTACTAAGTAGTAAGTACAGTACAGATAATTTCCCCGCTAGAAAATACCTCACGCTGTTGGGAAGTGGTGGCCTGAGAGCGTCACCAACGACGGATGCAGAGCTCCGTGCGGACAGTGACCATAGATTAATACTGGATAAACGGCAATATGGTGCCTGACAAAGGCAACTGGACCATGGAAGTGTCTATGGAAAGGAGAGGCCTCTTTCCTCCCCGCAATCCGGTCTTCCCACCCCCACTGAGAATTGCCCCATCAGGATTAGCGCCATCGCTGGATGCCGCGTGGCTGGACTCCCCAAGTTCCCAACTTTCTTCCCGACCGCGCGATCCTTTGTCCATCACTAGATTCCATTCCTCTCTACGCTGGACTTTCTTCCTTCTCTTAGCCTACTCTCGCCCGCCACTGAGGTCACTTCGGGAATTGGCATTCGGCCCAATTCCTCCTGCACCCTCTCACAGACCTCCTTTCGCTAGTGGCGGACGGGTCCCATTCCCCAACCCCCCGGCCTTAATTCCCCTCATCCCTGAGCTTGTTGTCAGTTACACACGCACTAACTAGGCACCTCGCGGGCTGCGACCTTCCATTACGTCTGTTGGCTCGGATAATTCACTGCCCCCCGTCCAGTCTAAACCCAAGGCCACGGTGATTGTCCGTTGGTTCCTGCGCACTGGTTCCCTCCCCCGCTTGCTGGTCAGGTGGCCGTCATGAGGTAAATAAAAAAATAATAAGATTTTTACTTTGTTTGTATAATATATAAAAGCGTGCTATGCTTCCTTCCTCCGCCGCTCCCAGCCAGGGTTTCTCTCAGCTTGGACGCCGCTTCCGGTCTTTTCTCTGTTCTGCCCGCTTCTTCTCCCCTCGCCTCTTCTACCTCTACTGCTTGGTCTTCCTCTCCATCACTGCTCTCATCGGAGTCAAGATGCATCTGAAAAGCTATCTGCCCGTCGCCCTTCTCGGGGTGCCGGCACTGGCGCAATCCCCGCCCTCATCGGCCGCTTCAGACCCCTTCAAGGTCTACACCATCAGCGCCCAGAACATCACCGCCAAATTGATCCCCTACGGCGCACGTCTGACCTCGCTCCTGGTGCCGGATCGTCATGGCAAATCGCAGGACATTGTCGTGGGCTACGACGATCCCAAGGACTACCTGAAGGACACCGAGACCAACCACACCTTCTTCGGGGCCGTCGTCGGCCGCTACGCCAACCGCATCAGGAACGGCACCTTCGAGGTCGACTCGACCAAGTACCAGATCGCCACCAACGAGAACGGCGGCGCCGACACCCTGCACGGCGGCAAGGTCGGCTACGACGCCCGCAACTGGACCGTCACCTCGCACACCAACACCTCCGTCACCTTCACCCTGTATGATCGCGGCCTGGAAAAGTTCCCCGGCGATGTCATCACCCACGCCGTCTTCGCCGTCGACAGCACCCCGTCCGCCGACAACCCGGCCGGTCTCCCCCAGCTGACGACCAAGCTGATCTCACTGGCCCTCACCGAAACCACCCCCATCATGCTCTCCAACCACATCTACTGGAACCTGAACGCCTTCCAGAAACCCACCATCCTCAACGACACCTTCCTCCAGCTGCCACTCTCCCACCGCCTCATCGGCACCGACGGCATCCTTATCCCCAACGGCACCCTCCTCGGCGTCGACTCCTACAAGGGCAGCCCCGACTTCACGGAGGGGAAGCTCGTCGGCCGCGACATCAAGAACACCGAGGGCCTCTGCGGCGACGACTGCAGCGGCTACGACAACTGCTTCATCGTCGACCGTCCCGCGCAGTCCTCCGCCTCGAACTCCCTGGTGCCCGTGCTGCGCGCCAACTCCTCCGCCACGGGCATCAGCCTCGAGGTCGCCACCAACCAGCAAGCCGTCCAGATCTACTCCTGCAACGGCCAGAACGGCACCATCCCCATTAAGCCGTCGCAGGCGAAGAAGAACAAGGACGCCAAGATCGACGGACCCAAGGGCGTCAACAAGTACGGGTGTCTCGTCATCGAGCCCGAGGGCTGGATCGATGGCATCAATAACCCCGCATGGGGCCAGTTGGGTGATCAGATCTTTTCGCCGCAGAGCGCGCCCGCGGTCAACTGGGCGACGTACAAGTTTGGGACGGTCTGATTCTGATTTCAAGGCTGGA
The DNA here is from genome assembly GCF_023601865.1 of Aspergillus affinis. NCBI lineage: Eukaryota > Fungi > Ascomycota > Eurotiomycetes > Eurotiales > Aspergillaceae > Aspergillus > Aspergillus affinis. Next base: position 72,846 of record NW_026515924.1, on the reverse strand, counting down.
TAAATGGACTATTAATCACATCTTCTTTTTTCCATTTCCATTTTCATTTCACGCCGTGTTTTTATTTCTAGCGTTCTCAATTACCTACCTCCATGTACATAGTCGTGGGTTGTCAATAATAGGACTAGCAATTGAGGACTTTTTACTATGATATTTCAATGTGAGTAAATGTAAATTAACGGTAAAGAGTCGGGTATCATTTCTATCATCGGAGCTGTACAACATGGCGAGGGAGGATTCAACCCCAACCAGCCAACGTCCAACTCGACCTATCCCCCCCAGAACGTAACCCAGATCGTCGATCGGCGACATGGCCATGAGATTCCAAGTCTCGGCTCGCTCCAGACAACCCCTGCTGAAGATATTTCTCGCGCTCGATTTCGACCAGACCGCGAACTTTGAGGCTGGAGACGAGACTCGCTCCGGCCCAGGGGCCCAGGGATTCTACCTCGCGCAAGACACCGTGGATTTGCGGTTTCGTGTCCTTGTCCTTGTTGTTTCGACGGATCTTCTGCTCGATGTGGTCGATCTCTTCTTCGTCTTCCACCTCTTCGTCGGGATTCTCGTGGGAGGTGGGGTTTTCCTGGCTAGGGGTTTCGGTTCTGGTGGGTGACAATGGCGGGTGGTTGAGTTGCAGATTTTGCAGCTTTTCGCGCTGCTGTTCGATGACCTTGCCCCGGACCGGACTCCAGCCGTATCGGTCGACGAGGAAGGCAACTTCGTCGAGAACCCGTCGTCGGATTCCCGGGATGTGAGACCCGCCACCGACAAACACAATGCGAGACATACAGGTTCCTCGCGCATCGGGCGGGAGATCCAAGAGTGCATTGTAGACCAGGACCGGAACGGGCTTCTCCTCGTCATCCAGATCACAATCGGCCGCATCCTCTGCGAAGAGGATCTTTTCCACTGGTTCTGCAAACTTGCCGAATGGCACGTCAATGTAATCCGCGCTGGGATTCGACGGCGACGGAATCGACACGGTCTTCTGTTCTATCGGGGTCGTTCCATCCTCGTGGTTTAATGTCTTGGCCACCCTAGGTTTGCACCAGGCAAACCTACTGACCAGTTCCTCGCAGTATTCAAAGTCCACCGAAATCTCATCCGACGCTCCCCCAGCCGACGAAAGACGCGACATCGACCTCCCCGTCTCCTGCAGCAACGCCTTCATCGCTCTCGTGCTCCGTCGCGTCGTGATCTCGCGGTACTCGTACACGCCATTCACGACCGTCTCGCCCCATCCCAGATCGACCACCAGCGCCGAGCGCACTCCGGCCGCCGTCGTGGTCATAACGGGGCTCTGCAGCAGGGTAATACTCGGGAACCGCCACCGACCAAACAGCGTCGACAAGACCGACGAAAGCAACGGATGCGGCATGACAGATGGCAAGACCAGAACCAGCCGGGACGTGCCCGCATCCGTCAACAGGTATTTATTGTACGTCTCGCGAAACATGCGCTCGATCTTATCCTCCACCAGTCCCAGGTCCACAGCGCGGAGATCCATCTTCCACAATTCGTATCGCCCCGTCCACTCATCCGCTGGAATGCCCTGCGGACGCGACCCCTCGGCTTGGTTCCCCTTTACCCAGCCTCTGTAATCGCCTGCGCGCCTGCAGTCTTCGGGTCCGCAGCCCACGACGCACACGGGGGCGCTGTCGCCCTCGAACCCGGCGCGTAACCACCGCGCCCCGAATTCAAAGACGATAGCATCTTCTTCCCCGCGAAACGACGAGCTGGCGGACGAGGTGCTGGCGAAGGAGGAATTGTTGGACCGCAATTGGTGTGACGGCGTCGACGGCCGGCCGGACTGGCTGTGTCGGAAACTCATGGATGATCGTGCGTGAGGATTGGGACGTTGGTCATCGAAATTCGGTGTCGTAAAGGTACTGGTCATATCCTGGGGAAATCAAGCGATCTATTACTTTTTCCCCGGTCTATATCGTGTTGGACCTATGATCAAGAAAACACGGAAGATCGGAGACGGGAGATTGACGGACGGACGGGGTGGGCGGGCAATGCGCGAATATCATAGTGTGATCATGCCGTTCCTCTAGAGCGCTCAGTCAAAGGGGGTAATCAGTACATGCCTGCCACTCGTGGCAACGATGCGAGCACGAAAATCAATCGATTAATTAAAAGTCTCGGCAGCATTAGTCGACGAAGAGCGAAGAGACCGACCAGGGAAGCAACGACGGGGAGACCGACCGGATCTACATCGGGCCGTCGCGTCAGTTCATCGACGTCAACAAAACAACCTAAACAACGGCGTTAATCCAACTGGTGTCTCTACGCACGCTCTGCGGCCGGTTTTGAGCTTGGGGATTTTGGTGGTCTTTTTTGGTTTTTGCGATATCCGACCGGATGGGGATCCCTGGGTAAGTGTGGCCGTTTGGTTGTGGTGGAGACGCGCCCTTGGAGCTCATGTCATGATATATATTTTCTGCTTATGACCGCTCCTAAGCCACCAACCCACCAGGTGTGCAATTTGCTGACCGATGCAGGCTTATCAATGCGATTGGCACTGGAGAGCGCATTTCCTTGTCCAGATTGGCCGTAAATCACCTGGAACGAACCACACGACCGATCCGAATCGCGGTGGATATTTCGATATGGCTATTCCAGGTCCAGGCTGGGCGCGGCGGCACGAACCCCGAACTACGCACCTTGTTCTATAGACTGCTGAAGCTGCTCGCTCTGCCTATTCACCCGCTCTTCGTGTACGACGGGAAGCAAAAGCCCCCTTTCAAGCGCGGCAAGGCATCTGGAGGCAGTGCAGGTAATCTACCGATCATTCGGCTGTCTAAAGTCCTGGTGGATCTCTTCAAGTTTCCGCGCCACGATGCTCCCGGGGAGGCGGAGGCGGAATGTGCCAGGTTGCAGACGGCCGGCGTCGTGGACGCAGTGATGAGTAATGATGTTGATGCTTTGATGTTCGGCTCGTCGTGGACGGTGATGAACTTTTCGAAGGAGAGTGGGAGTGGTACTACTGCTGCGACGCATGTCACTTGCTACCAGATGGGTGATGGGGAGAAGAACCTGGCAAACGCCAAACTCGATCGGGCTGGGATGATCCTATTCGCGATGCTTAGTGGAGGTGACTATCTCCCGTCGGGGGTCCCCAAATGCGGGAACAAGTTGGCCGCGCAGATCGCGAGAGCCGGGTTTGGTGCAGACCTCTTGGAAATTATCAACTCGAACAGCACAAACATCGAAGCGGATCTAAGTGAATGGAGAGAGAGGCTCCAATTCGAGTTGGAAGAGAACGAGAGTGGTTACTTCACGACGAAGCACAAAGCGGTTCGAGTTCCCGAAGCTTTCCCGGACAAGACAATTCTATCATTCTACGCCAAACCGGTAGTATCTACACAGAGGGAGATAGAAGGTTTACGGGACCGTTTGGTGAATGCTTGGGACCAGGATCTCAACCCCTTAGAACTGAGAAGATTCGCAGCGAATGCTTTTGATTGGAACTATCGCTCTGGAGCGAGAAAGATGATCAGGCTATTGGCCGAGCCTCTCGTCTTGTTTAGACTTCGGCTGGGAAAACCAGCATCTGCATTTGCCGACAATGAGCCTAAGCTGTCTGATGTCGATGGGCCGATGCTGCAGAAAGTGTACAAGAGCCGAACAAGCTTCAGCACGGACGGATTGACAGAGCTGCAGCTACACTTCGTTCCCATCGACGTTGTTGGCTTGGATTTGTTCGCCGAGGAACCTAACCCTCCGCTGCCTTCGCAGGAGACTGCGGCGACCGTTTCGGGCGATGAAGAAGATGTTCTGGAGGAGCCAGCTGTCCCTCAGTCGCCCGTAAAGAAGCGTGTGACGAAACGATATGACCCCCTAGCACCGGAGAAGATTTGGGTTTTCGAAACGCTGGCCTTGATCGGTATTCCGGAGGTGGTGGAAAAATGGAAAAAGGAGGTCGCTGAGAAGTCTGCGCCAAAGAAGCCCGCTGCCCGAAAGACTGGACCGAGGAAGAAGGGGCCAATTGATCCGGGCATGAAGAGAGGAAGTATCCTCAAGTACGGAACTCTCACCAAGGAGCGGTCGGAGATCTCTGAGTTTAGGAACGCTTCACTCTTTGAGGCTGCCATCTCAGGGACACCGACAAAGAACGGTTCGTCGCTGGGGCAACCCGGTGGCTCAGTTGCGCCTATTGGTACTGGTACGTCGTACGGGAATGACCTTGGATTTCAGATGCCGGCATTCAGTCAAGATCTCGGATTCGACGACCTCACAGACCGATTCTCCTTATCCTGCAATGTCTCCCCTGATGCAGGCATCAAGCGACATCCTATGATGCGTCGGTCTCGTGCGTCTGGAAGAAGAAGAGCCGTTGCGTCTGGGCCGGAGGTTGAGACGGACATCGCCAGTCCAGAGATTTTGGATTGCCCATCCCCGGCAGCCGTCCCCCGACTCCGGATGAGTTATTCAAATTCTAGTTGCGAGGAGTCATTGGTAGAGATTCCAGCACTCTCTCCTGGCTATAAGACTCGTCGTCCGAAATCAAAACCTACTACGAAACACCAAGATATCTGCGAGGTACAAGAACTGGAGCAGGCCGTATCATCAATCACGATTGAAGACGTCGATGACAGCCAAAAACAGAACACTAAATCTCGCTCTCGTTCTTCAAGGCTCGAACCCGACACTCCGAAAAGAGAGACGCGAAAACCGAAAACCAAAGAGCCCAAGCCAACCAGCCCCTCTCGTGTCCAGAATCTTCTGGAGAAAGCATCTCTTGATATGCCTTCGCTGCGAAGACAGCAACAGAAAAAGACACAGACACCGGATGATGAAACCTTAAGTTCTCAACAAGAGACTACGAAACCAACCTCCTCCGATGAACATCATCCTGCCACTCCTTCGCACCTGGACTCTATCGTCGTTTGCGATGGCTACTGGACAATCGACACCGATCCGGAATCTGAGCTGGTCTCAGACGGCAAGAAGCGTGGTAGAAAGCAACGCTTCCGACGCGTCAGCGTCCTGGATTTAAGATAATTGGTCTCGCGTTGGAAGGTCCTAGTGTTTTAATATCCAGGACCTGATCACAACTTTGGCGTTTACTTTTCTAGGCGTTGGTGGGATATTGTCCAGTATTCTCCTGGTGTTTCGGGCTGTTTGTTGCATTCCTCCTTAATTCTACCGAATATATACATCCATACGTACATATTCCAGCTTTATGATCTATTTGTTATTTATTCAATTCCACGGATCCTCTATATTAATCCCTTTATGAATCAAATATCCATGCCCTCCTTAAAGAGCCTTTCCATCTACCTACCTGCCTTTCTATGCAAAAGTGAAACAGAAAAGCAAGAAAGAAGCGTAGAGCCCGATGCGCCATGTCCTATCCAACCAAACTAAACTGATCGTTTCCTACCCGGGAGATTCCAATATGATATCGAGAATGAACTATAAGTATAGAGAAAAGGAAAGAAGATAGAAGGAATAAACAAGGTGGTATTAAAGATGTTCTCAGCCGTATGGTATGATATAATATGAGCAGGAAGGAAAGGGGAAATAAAGTATAAAGTGTAGAGTTCGTTTGTGTGTCTGTTGGTACAGTGTAGGTGTAGACATAAATAAGAATAGGAATTCGCAGGAGCTACCCTGGTTGTTTGTTTGGTTTAAGGGTCAAAGGCCAGATAGAAGAGAGGAACTAGGTGAGTGGATGGTACATTTAACCAAAAGGGTGGGATATTCAGAACAATAGGGTAGTAAAAATGGGTAAAGCATGGTATAGAATATGGAAAGAAAGAGGAAAGAAAAGAAAAATAAGGAAGAAGAGGTGTATCCATCCCATCGTATCCTATCCTGTGTTGTATTCATGGTCCTCCTATGTGGTCTCAGAACAATAATGTGCAATGCAATGTACAAGGGAATCCATTCAACTATAACGCCAGAAAGAGGAGTGCAGAAGAAGAAAAAGAAGAAGAAGGGGTTGTTATATCCGCATCTTAGCCAAAAACCTTCAGGAAGCCCCAGAGTCCAATTCCACTCAAGATGGGGATGGTGAAGTTATCGTCCAAGCCGAACAGGTCCACGAACTCGCTTCCGGCAGCAACAATGCCGGAGACGACGCTCATGACGCCCAGGGCCAAGGGACCTGTGATGACGGTTTGGGAGGAATCGGCTGTCCATCCGATCAGACCCTTGACCGAGTCTGGGATGAGGTTCAGGCGGCCGGTGAACATGAAGGCTCCTTCAGGGTCATTGGGGAAGGTGCCGACGTGGGGAACGAAGTAGCCCCAGAATGCAGCGGCAGTGATGACTCCGACTAGCCAGGCGCTCAGGGTACCGGCGAAACTCTTTCCCTTGCGCAGGTTGAAGGTGTAACGGCCATAGAGGCGGCCGAACGTGGAGGCGGCAGTGTCGCACCAGCTGAGCAGGAGGACACCCATGACGCCGACATCCTTGGGGAAGAAGCGTAGGACGGCGTAGGCGCCCAGCAGGTACCAGATCACACCGTTGTATCCCGAAACCTCGGTTTCCCGCATCAGGGCTCCGACACAGCGGATGTAGAGCTTGTTGACTGTCTCCGAGCGATGGCGAATCAAGTCTGTTGCGGCAATAGGCACAAGCGCGGAGAAAAGCCAGGGCGTTATCTGTAGGGTTTGTATCCCGCGGCTGTACAAATGTAGAGTGAGGAAGCCGATTGACACGTGAAGAAGCTTGCGTGGTATCTCATGGCGGTGGATGAAACTGCGGTACCGCGCGTGGAGTGGGATCAGACCCAGGGGCGACGGTGACCGGGAGATTTCATGTAATACACCGTCGACCTTGGTAGCGATTGGCGACAAGTAACCGTTGGTTTTGCCATGTCCATTCGTCTTGGTGTCTGGGCTGTCTGCCGGTATCATTGGGTTTGACTTTCTCTTGCGTCGACGGACCGACCCCGGCGCATTCTTCGGATTGCGACTTGGGGTTCGCGAACGATTCAGCTCCGGATCCGAGTCATCATTATCCTCTTCCACGACCTCCCCTAAGCGTTGTCGCCGTGCTGCAGAGCGAGTTGTAGGACCTGCATATCCGTCTCGTGATGTTGACCGAGTTTCCGAGGGTGCCGGTGAAGGAGAAATGACCCGCGGAGTCTCCGGGATGGCGTCTTGGGGGGAAGACATGTCGCCCCTTAGAGCGAAGGGTGGAAGGATCGGTCTCTGGATGAGCCCGGATAAAGGCTGCTGGCGCAGAGACAGGCGATCGCAGGCAAGGATGCCAGAAAATAAAAAGCGGTCTGCTGCGAACGACGCAATGGTGGGCGACTTTATGGAGGAAGACGCTCCACAGGACGAAGGAGGGGGATCAACAGAATAGGTGATTTATAGATGAGAAGGTGGGAAGAGGGACAAGTTGTAGGTACAGCCGCACATCACGTTCCAGATATACAGAGCAGAGATTGGCATAACACACGGAGCCCGAGTGGCAGTGGAAGCGACGAGTCTGACAGCTTGTCGCGTGAGAAGAAAAGAAAACTGTTGCTCTTCCGCCGAATCCGTATGCGGTCACGTGTCGGCATAATGACTCACCGCCCTCGGTATCTAATCGGCGATCTTTTTGATAAGCATTTTTTCGTTTTTTCTAATCGATGTCGGAGCGGATGAATGCATTGATTGTCTGTTGATCGTCGCCGGTATTTCTATCGTCTCCACGCCATCGTTTCGGGATAGACCCCTCAAAGGTGTCAATTTCGATCGCACCGCCATGGCTCCTAAACCACCCTCCGGTGCATCTGCCAGATCCTGGGATGCCGTGACGCCGCCTCTGTCGGAATGGGTGCTGGACGCGGTCTCCTCCATGGGTTTCACGAGGATGACCCCCGTGCAAGCTTCATCCATTCCGTTATTCATGGCGCATAAGGACGTCGTCGTGGAGGCAGTGACCGGAAGTGGAAAGACATTGTCTTTTCTGATCCCCGTGGTGGAAAAGCTCCTGCGCCTGGAGGAGCCCATTAAAAAGCATCATATTGGCGCTATCGTGATTTCTCCGACAAGGTAGCTTATTACTCCTGCAAAAATACTCGAGTGACGACTTCCCGCTAAGTTTGTATACAGAGAACTTGCATTGCAGATCTATAACGTCCTTAAGTCTTTACTAGCCTTCCACCCTCCATCCGCTGCCGCCCTCAACACTTCGGACGATGACAGTGCGCCGCGCAAAAAGGAATCTTCCTCGACCCTCAAAGTTGTCCCACAGCTGCTGCTCGGAGGTGGAACCACGCCTGCAGAAGACTTGAGCGCCTTCTTGAAGCACTCGCCGAACTTGCTGGTGTCGACCCCGGGGCGACTCTTGGAATTGCTCTCCTCTCCTCATGTTCACTGCCCTCAATCGTCGTTCGAGATGCTCGTGTTGGACGAAGCAGACAGACTGCTGGATCTTGGCTTCAAGGATACGTTGCAGAACATATTGCGTCGACTGCCCAAACAAAGACGTACGGGACTGTTCAGTGCTAGTATCAGTGAGGCCGTTGATCAAATTGTCCGAGTTGGTCTGCGCAACCCGGTAAAGGTGTTGGTTAAAGTGAAGGGCACTTCGGGCGTACAGGACAAGCGTACGCCGGCCAGGTTGGTACCTCCTCAAGCTCTTTTAATTACTCTTTTATAACCAACGATATCACAGTCTACAAATGACCTACCTTACCGTACCCCCGTTGCACAAATTCTCCGCCTTAAAACACATCCTCTCCTCCGTTCAACCGACACCGCAAAAAACAATTTTTTTCCTGTCGACCTGCTCCGGCGTCGACTACCTTTCTGCGATATTCCCTCTGATCCTAGGCGAAGATTTCCAACTCATCCCACTCCATGGAAAGCACCCAGCAAACGTTCGCGAGAAAAACTTCAACCGCTTCGTAAATTCCACTACCCCCGCAATCCTGCTCACCACCGACGTTGCGTCCCGCGGACTGGATATTCCCTCCGTTGACCTTGTCGTTCAAATCGACCCTCCATCTGACCCGAAGACCTTCATCCATCGTTGCGGCCGTGCCGGCCGTGCCGGACGTCGGGGTATTAGTGTCGTCATGCTGCATCCGGGACGTGAGGAGGATTATGTCTCGTTTCTTGAGGTCCGCAAAACGCCCGTGACGCCCTTCCCGCATCCCATCACCGTCTCCGATACCGAGGCTGCCGCCGACATCGACAAAGCGCGCAAAGCGGCGCTGAAAGACCGTGCCCTGCATGACCGGGGTCAGAAGGCTTTCGTTAGCTGGCTGAGAAGTTACAGCAAACACCAAGCAGGCAGTATCTTCCGGGTTGCTGACCTGGACTGGGAAGGGCTGGGTAAAGCGTGGGCACTGCTCAAGCTACCCAAGATGCCTGAGCTGAAGAAATTTGAAGGAGACAAGACTCTTGGCGTGGATATGGATTGGAATGCCTTCACGTACAAGGACAAGCAACGAGAAAAGCGTCGCCAGGAGGCCCTGAAGGAGGCTGCCGAGGCTGGGCCACAGGAGAACCCGAATAAGCGAAAAGCCAGCGAGAATGTGGCCTGGAGTAACAAGGCTGACGACAAGAACAAGAAGTTGAAGCGACGGGAACAGAAGCATGCGCGACAGGAGAGGGACAGATGGGAGAAGATGACGGAGGAAGAGCGACAGAAGGTCCGGGAGACAGAGGGCATGGTGGCCAAGATCAAGGCGAAGAATGACGAAGAGCGGCTACTCCGACGAGAAGCCAAAGCCGGAGGAAAGTCTGCTGGCGGCGAGGATGAATTCGAAGGATTTGATGACTGAGTGAGAAGAAAACCAACCCTTGAACGGCCCGTTGATTGATACCTACCTTCCTACCTACTTGTACTCTACTTTATATCCGTCTTCCTCCTTCATCTAGACACATAAAATCCTCCCTTGTAAATAAAAATCAAAAGCCACCTTGCTATTGTAGTCCCTTCCTCCCCCCCCCCCCTGACGATCAAAAACTACCCTACCATTCACGTTGTCAGTGCGCGACATGTCTCATCTGCGGCTCGATAACTCGGATACCTGACCACCGACAAAGAGGATGTGAATGCCCTCATCAACGCCTGCTACTGGACCTTCTCCAGTAACATATTCAGCTACCACACCGACAGCTATATTATCATGTCTCCAAAGTCTATGCAATCTGGCTCGACACATGCGGGAATGGTGGTTCTCAGAAAAAAACTGACAGTTGTAAGTACTGGGAAAGGAACGCACGACGTGTAGAAAGCGTAGGGGTAGCTTTGACGATCGGTCACCAGCAGGTGGCGGTTGTACACGTCGAAGATGCGCGCCGCCCAGGCCTCATATCGCGCCGCATCCTCAATCGAATCCCCCCCTTTCCAAAATCATACATATTCAAATTAATCAGCCTTCATCACTGTCTCCTTCCTTCACACTAATACCCTCATCCACTTCCCATCTACATGGCCATTCACTCCATGAGTCCCTACCCAACTTGAGGCTTCCCTCCCAGCGTCCGACTCCACCACCTCTATCCCCGTTCATGTCCCTCTTTCGCCCGACCTAAGCCGCCTCCTCCGCGACTGCAACGAACGATAAACAGAATATGCAAGGGAAGCCGTATTCACATTTGCAAGAGAAATCGTCCTCAAGCCAGAGCCAGAACCTCTCTAATCTCCCCTCCTTCCTCTCCTTCCCCTTTCCCCCCTCAACTCAATCCCAAAAAGCCTAGGATCCACCCCATAAAACCTCGGATCCCTTCTTTCCATTTCATCAAACGCTTCCTGGGTCATCGGAAAGGCGTGAGCCATTCTGGCATAACTTGGTGCTCCAGGTCCAGTGCTAGGCCTAGGCCTCAATACAACATCGCCGGCCGCTTGCATTTGCCCGATCCGGTTCATATCGGTTGGCAGTTGCATCTGGAAATGATGTTGTCGAGCCGGTGGCAGAGGAAGCGGTCGGTAGTTCGGGATATGAGGATCTGGATCATTCGAAAGTGGGATAATGCCGCCGGCACAAAACCAACAATGCCGAAAGCCGACAAGAGGGTCGAATTCAACGCTTGGACACACCTGGATGATGGGGTTCGGGTTCTCGTTTGGGGAAGGTTGGGACTGGGCTTGCGGGCATGGACGGACTAGTCGGTAGAAGGTGCAGGTGCAGGGGGGTGCGTTGGGTTGGTAGAGGCACATCTTTCGTTCGTCTTTCGATTCGGCGGCTTCTTGGTGTTGTTCTTGCTTTTCGCTGTCTGGTTTGGGATCGCGGTTGAGATGTCTGTCTGGTTTTTGTTGTGGGTTCTTTTTGGTGATTGGAGAAGGTCGAGAGGCAGGATGTAGGTGGTTTTGGGCTTTAGACTGGTGGTTCTGTAGTTGTAGGAACTCTGAGAGATGGATTGAGAGGAAGAAAAGGATGAAGAGAGGGGTTAGAAAGAGTGGTTTTTATGCCAGATTGTAGAAAGATCGGTCATGAAGAGAATGGTCTCTCTTTGCTGCAGAGTTTCTGTTGCAGAGTCAGTGCGTGGGTTTGAATTGGATGCTGGCCAGACGGTCTCTCCTGAAGCCGTGCAAGGAAGACAAAGATGAACCGATTACACGGGAAACATCAATTGAAAATTTGTTCATTGTTAATTGCTAAAAACAGGATGCAACTCTTTTTTATTGCGCAAACGCCTGGAGTACAGCTCTCAAATGAAATGCAAATGCAAGGCTCAGACACGGCCCCAAGCGGGGAGATGATATCAAAAACTCCTCCGCTGAAATCGGAAAACAAGAAACAAGAAACAAGATTACACATGAGAATCAAAAAAAAAGGTCCACAGATCCACAAAACAATTAGCCTAGTTCATCAAATCAAGCAAGGGGAAAGAAGCAGGAAGGACGTCTGACGGAGGGGTCTGCAACATTCAACGTAAAGCTGAAGGAGACTGCAACTCGCGAATAGAGAAAAGAAGAAAGACTTTCAGCAGGAGGGCCTGCAAACTTCAAATATAGGTTGAAGGGATCCACAATCGAAATGACGAGCAGCCTCAAACTTCAACTGGGAGGTCGAAGGAGTCCACAAGCGAAGAATCCGAAAGGGACCTGCACATTTCAACTTAAAATTGAAGGAGACCGCAACTTGCGAGAAAAAGACATAGACGAACATTCAACAGAAGGGCCTGCAACTTCAACTTGGGGGCTGAAGGAGTCCGCGGCTGGAAATGCCCGTACAAGACGATCCATGAACGAAGCTTCGAGTATTCCACATACAGCGAAAATTCCTGAACCAACCGTCTGAGCCCGGCAATCTTTTTGACTGCAAGAAGAGGGAAAATCAGACGGTCAGGCAGTCAGGCAGAAATGTTCAAAGAAGATAAAAGAATAACAAGAAAATATGCATACATGCCAGAAACCAGAAACAGAAGACAAGAAAAACAGAGTTGAATTAAGTAGAAGAAAAAAAGGCAACGCTTCGTCACAATGAGTATGAAGTCATGAGAAGGCTTTATGCCTGCTGCTTGAATTCTTCGAAGCCTTGACAGAAGAGATTGTGAGCCTCATCGACCTCAGAGTCGTTCCACACTTTAGCAAGAACATCAATGGCAGTTTGGCTAATCTCCAGACTTTCCTGGTAGCCCTGCTTATCTGGCCACTGGAATTGGGTAAGATCGCCAGAGGGACAGTGTTCATAAAGCCATTGAGCATCTTGGGCAAATTCGTCATCACCGAAATCCTCAACAGGCGCGCTCTCGATGCGAGCATCCGGGGTGATAGTCATAGGACTAGAGTAGCGACTTGCGGTGCGAAGGCGACTGGGGGTTTTGGGTTTGTGTTTTTCGGCCAGAGACCGAGCCTTTGCGAGAGCTTCGTCGTCTACCGCGGCTGCTGGAGTTGATGTAGGGATGATCGAAGTCTGACGAGGTGTAGCAGACGGCGCAACTGAAGGTGCAGGAGAAGGTGTAGGAGATCGAGGGCTAAAGCGGAGTATGTTAGATCTTCTGGTTCTCAACGCCATAACCCTGTCAGAATAAACGTACCTTTCGACGAGTGGAGTCTCCGCAGCAGGTGCAGGGCTCGGAGCAGAAGCGCTTGTGGGAGAAGACGGTTCACTAGATTCAGAAGAGTCATCTGAGAAGGCGTCGTAATCAAGCTGGAAAGTTCCCTGCGTGTTGGGGATGAATCCCGGACGAGTGCGAGGGTCGACAACCGGAGACGGCCCGTACAGGTCTTCCTCTTCCTCTTCGACAAACGGAGCGGGGCTGGGCGCGTTCGGAGTAGGCGACGGAGGTGCAAAGCTGGACGAAGGGGATCCACTGCCCATGCCGATGAAATGAGATCCAGTGTAAGGGTCGGTAGCGCGGGCGCGAGTGCGAAGTTTCGATGGAGTGTCCTCGGGGCTAGCGTCGAATCGGACCTTTTTAGATGCAGCTCGATCTGAGCGGAGAGCACTGCGCACAGCAGTTCTAGCCAGACCGTTGGCCTGCTGAGGAGCAGTAGACTGCTCAGGTGCCTCATCCTCGCTCTCAGAGCTGTACCAGAAGTAGTCGGTATCCATTCCGTAGCTGCAGCCAGGCGGGTTGGGAATAACGTCGGGCGACGGCGCACGCTTGCGCTTCTTCTGCTTGTTAGAGCTAGCCTGCTGCGGAGTCTCGCGTCCTCTAATCTCTTGAGCCTGAGTAGCCGATGATGCGTTTTCGATCTGAGCAGAGGATTCCGAGATGACGGTGGTGGTAGAGGTGGGAGTTGGTTCATTAGGACGTGTATCAACGGCAGACGACTGTGAAGTAGGCTGCAGAGAAGCAGACTGCAAGGTGGATGGCTCAGGTAAATCCCGGAGGGGAGTGGCGATATCACTAAGATAGAGTGACTTGTCCATTGGACGTGGCCAAAGAGAGTATTCAAGATTCCGACGCTTCTGGGCCGGCTCACCAGTAGTCATGCGACGAGACCTCCAGGACCGGAACTTGGCTTTGGCAGCGGGAAACTCTGGCTCAGTATCCACTGTGCGGTCGATACGTTCTGAAGCCGGCTGCTTAGTGGTCTCAGAGTTCAAAGACGGCAATGATTGTTCGGTCTGTTTAATCTGCGCTGACGACCGGCGGCCGAGACCCGGGATGAGTCGAGAGAAAGAGCGAGGCACAGAATTGAGCAGACCGCGAATGTTCCAGCCTCTACGAGGCGTTTCGGGCAAGGCCGAGGAAAGGGCTGCTGAAGGCTGTTCTAAAGTGGGTTCAGCGGGCGCGTCTTGAACTGGCTGGTCCTGGTCCTGAGATTTCTCCGAGTCTTCTGGGGCATCGACGTGCGTCAAGGGAGGTTCCGGAATTGCACTCTGTTGGCTAGCGGTCTCCGCTGCTTGGCGATCGGCCATCTCCTGGGCTATATACTCTGGGAGCCTGAAGACAGTCCGATGGATTCTTCCGTTTCTCTCTGCCTGCCGTCGCCGCAACCTTTCTGAGTAAGGCACGGACGTCGACGATAATCGACGGGAGAGAGGGGGGAGTCTCCGGGCGAAAGGGGTACTTCCCGGGACCCCCAGGTTCCGACGCTTGTTAGCAATCGGGGTCTCTGGGCCCCCCGCAGCCGTTTCCTCGTCGCTCACGACGGAACGGGTGCGCTTCCTATTGACTTTCTTGGGCGTTAGTGTTTTGTTCTTTTTGCTCACACGAGATGGATCGCGAGCATCCAGGCAGCGGGAAGTCTCCTTGGGAACTATCGGGGATTGGGAGGCAGCCGAGGCAGCCGATGCTCCGGCGGCAACCTCTGTACCCGCACCTACCTTTGAGCGACCGAGGCCGGGACTCATCTCCGTCTCAGACTGCTCCGGAATTGGAGAGAGGGTCACCGGCACCCGCGGCCGAGAACCCGGGGCAGAAGTCGAGGGCCTAACAGGCACCGACACGGTATGCGATGGCTCGCCGGGTTCTCGAACCGCAGCTGGGCTGAATTGAGGGATTCGTTGACGACCCTCAGCCAAAGTCTTCGGCACCAACACCCTTCGCTCATCCCTGACCCGAGCCCAAAAGAATGACGGATCGTCATAGTACGTTCGCGGGCGGGCCAGGGATATTAAGCTCGGGGTCTGTTGAGCCTGCCGCCGTGCACAGTCCCCAATGTAGGGAAGTCCGAAGAACGGTGGGGACTCATCGAAGATCGATGGCCCCCGCGGCTCAACAGGAGCAACGGAGACAGCCGCCTGCGAGGCGTGTTCAGAGGAACCACCATCAACGGTCGAAGACGCGCTGGTGGGGTCTCTCGCAGGCCGCACTGTCTCCAGATGCCACATTGGGCTGTCGGACGAACCCGAGGAGACAACAGCTGCAGGTCGCGGAACGGATTCCGCAAGACCCAACTTTGTAAAATGTTGAGTCAGGTCGTCCGCCTGCTCAGACACTGCAACTGTCTCACCCCCGGAGCCCATAACGGAAGTCGAGAGGGAGCTAGCTTCGGACTGCTGGTTGATATCTTGGTCGCATCCCTGAACTGCGACTGACTCCATTGACTCCGCTGTGGTTGGCTCTGCCACAGCTGGTGACTCAAAGGTGCTTGGTGCTTCGGACTGCTCCCAAGCAGAATCCTAAGTGGATTGGACACAGTGGCTCGCCCCTCGGCCCTCCTGGAGAGTGTCACGAGCCAGGAGGGCCCCCCTCATCTGCATAGAAAGAAGCTCGTCGAGTTCGCCATCGGCAAACAAAGGTTCATCCAGCAAAGGGGTCCTTGATCGTTCGCAAAGGGGCGAGCCAATGTCGCTGATGTCCCCGAATAGATATTCGGTCCACGAGGCACGGATGGTTCCCAAGGGAGGAAGGTTGGAGATGTTAAGGGTGGGAGCATTGGGGGAAGAAGGGGCAGGGGAATGGGGGGAGGCCCAACAGGCCGGCGTAGACGGTGGCGAGCTTGGGGTCGACTCACTTTGGGTGTCATCCTTCTCAGCTAAAGCCTGTTCGGCAGTAGCTGTATCGGACTCGTTATTCTGGACCGCATAGTCGGCGTTTTCTTTGTTTTCGTCGGTTTCTGGGGTTGTCTCCGGCGTCTCGTCTGTATGGGTTTCGGGCTCTTCGGATGTGGCCTTCGCGGTCCTTCGCGTCGACTTCCGGGTGGCTTTCGCGGCGGGCTTAATGGAAGCAGCCTTGGTGGCTTTATTCTTGGTAGTTGTGGTGGGTTTCTTCTTGGTCAAACGCTGGCCCTTTGCGCGAGGCGCGGGCTGTTTAGAAGGCACAGAAGGTTCTTCTTCGGTGCGATCGGTGGCATTTGTGGTATTGGCAGGTTTGGTCTGCGAGGCGCTTCGGGTCGACCGAGTCCGACGAGATGTATTCTCGAGAGAGACGAAGTTGCCAGGTGACTGCTGCTGAGAACGAGTACGCATTGTGGAAGACTTGCGTCACTCAAGGGCGACGGACAGATGCGCTCGAGGTCACAGCGAACGAAGTTCTAACAGGGATGCTAGCTGTTTGAGTAGCTCAATTTTATTTTATTTTTTAGAAAAAAAAGTAGTAAGCGTGTAAATCAAGCAGATTCCGGTTCAGAAAGGCTTGCAAGATGGGTTAAAGACTTGGGATCGATGCTGTGGTGGATGATGTTGAGACGAGAAGTGAGAGATGGGAAGGTGGTGGTGGTGGAAGAAAGAAAGGGAAGAGGAAGAGGAAGTGGCGGGGGATAAATATTGCCTTGTTGTGGTCATGCGCGTCACGTCCCCTCGGCGACTGGTGAGTGCGACAGCATTCACTTACCTGGACCAGGAAGCGTGAGGTGAAAGTTGGAAGTTGTTGCAACTGCCTGCGCTTGAAAATCAAAAATCGGGGGGTGCTGACCGGCAAAACAGGGAGCGGTCAATGTGCGCGCCAATCACGTCGCCCGTCCCCCGTCGCTGGCTTCTATACTTCGCCTTTTCTAGATGCGCACGCCATAGAACTTCTCTAGGAAGTTTCCTGTAAAAATGACCGAGGTTAGACATTCTACTCCTCATTGGCCTTGCGAACCACAATGTCATCTGTCTTGGAGGGCTGGCGTCACCGTTGAGGGAATGTCCTTCCAACCCGAATCCTGTATCTGCGCAATAACTAAGTAGTGAATGACTGTCAAGTGATCAACCTAGAGGACTGCCGAGGTGAATCTTAAAAGTGGCCTGTAGTAGCGGTGAAATACGTAGGTCCTGGTAATACAAGGATCTTTCCCCTTTCAAAAGGGATTTGCACGGAAATTCTATCTAATTTCAACGTTGTAGAGCAAAATATATTTATACAAGGTAAATCTTTCCATAGGTATGAAAAGGAGAGACGCGGTGAACCGCCCGCTCTATAGCACACACACGCTAGGAGAATCAAATACCATAAGGTTACATGTAGATGTTCAGATGGAAGGAAATAACAAAAGAAGGGGGGGGGATGATACACAACGCTTCCGGTCCATTACATACTAATCTCGCCCTTCCAAGCAGCATCGGAAAGTCCCAGGCTCTCAACCAAGTTCTGCCATCTCGGGCCACCCCGTTCCTTTCTTCGCACGTATTGCAGTAGCTTCTGTCGCTTGTGGACCAGTATCCGGAGGTTACGCTTGTTGTGCTTGTCCTTGTTGGATGTTTGAAGGTGCCTGGTTAGGTTCAGGATCTTCGCAGTCAAAATGGCAGCCTGGACTTCCGGGGATCCGGTATCGGGCCCGACACGAGGGGTCTTCTCGAGGGCAGCGGTGCCGGACTGCTGCGACGGAGCTGCCGGCTTGGGGGGAAGCTTCTGGTCGGTGTTGTGGCGTCCGAATTCTTCAATGCACTTCTGAATGTTTAGGCGCATCTTGTCCTGGGTGTTGCCGTTGCCCACGCTCGCGATGCGGTTGAGAGCCTCCTCGGCATTCTTGTGATCTTGAATGTGCTTTTCGCCCAGTTCCTTCTCGAGCTGAGGGTCGGCGACATTTCGGTCGGGGTTTTCGATCGGGGAGGTGAGGTTTTTCGAGTACTCGAGCACATGCTGGAGATCTTCGGAATCAAGGAAGTAGTTGAGTTTTCCGTCCGATCCTGAGGGGATTTGAGGTCCGGATTGGGTGTCCTTGAGACCCTGGATGAAGGCAGTCGGGCGACTTTCCACCGGATCCCCTAAGGAGCCCTCGCGCTCTTTAGAAAGAGCCTCTTGACGGGACAGGTTGGCGGCTTTGCGTCGACGCGATTGCGCCATCAAGAACGGGTCATGTCGTCGTCTCTCTCTAGTCTCCGCGGAACCTGCTCGGATCGATGTCTTCGAAGTGTTTAAGGACAATGCGGCAAGCGGACTCTGGATGTATGAAGAACCTGGAGAAGCGCGGTCACTGTTAGTAAGTGGGCTCAGGGTTGGGGGGCAACAAAGATAAGATGGAGTATACCAGTAAAGGCCTTCAAAGAAGGCTGGATAAGAAAGCGAGGAGGCATTGCGGTTCACTAGTTCGGTATCTGGGGAGAGGCAATCGACCAGCTTTTCGACCCTTCACGGCCTTTGGGGACACTCGAAGTTCTCTTCCCGAAATCTCAAGGCCGCATACCACGCTAGTCCAGATATGGATAGGACCTTCCACGTGACTCTCCGGACGGATCGGAGGAGGCTCCGCAGGCCATGCCCTAGACTAGCCCTAAAATTCACAAACGGCAAGCGAAATTTCATCGATCATCTCGGCGCGGATTGTCAAGGTTTCTCTTTCGCGTCGTCAGTCTCTTCCTCGCCATCACCACCGCGACAAGCGCCAGACGATTGATATATTCAATT
The DNA here is from genome assembly GCF_023601865.1 of Aspergillus affinis. Classification (NCBI taxonomy): domain Eukaryota; kingdom Fungi; phylum Ascomycota; class Eurotiomycetes; order Eurotiales; family Aspergillaceae; genus Aspergillus; species Aspergillus affinis. The sequence continues at coordinate 54,217 of NW_026515924.1, read as the reverse complement.
CGCCGTCCTTCGCAATATCAATCGCCCACCATGGCCCCTTCTCAGCTCCCCCCCATCTTCAACCCTACCTCGCAGGACATTGAGAACCTGCTGGCGGCCCAGTGCCACCTTGGTTCCAAGAACCTTCAGGTGCACATGGAGCCTTACCTCTGGAAGACTCGTCCCGACGGTGTCAACGTTCTCAACATTGGCAAGACTTGGTACGTGTGGTCCAGCGAAACGCCGGAACAACGCCTATAAATTGGAATGAAATCATTGGGAGGAAATTCGAGATCTAACATGCGATTTTCATGATTGTAGGGAGAAGATTGTCCTGGCTGCCCGTATCATCGCTGCCATCGACAACCCCGCCGATGTCTGTGTGATCTCCGCTCGTCCCTACGGCCAGCGTGCTGTCCTCAAGTTCGCCGCCCACACCGGTGCCACCGCCATCGCCGGTCGTTTCACCCCCGGTAACTTCACCAACTACATCACTCGCTCTTTCAAGGAGCCCCGTCTCATCATCGTGACCGACCCCCGCACCGATGCTCAGGCCATCAAGGAGGCTTCCTACGTCAACATTCCCGTCATCGCTCTCTGCGACACTGACTCCCCCACCGACTTCGTTGACGTTGCCATCCCCACCAACAACAAGGGTCGTCACTCCATCGGTCTCGTCTGGTGGATGCTTGCCCGTGAGGTCCTCCGTCTCCGTGGCACCCTCGCGTCCCGTGAGGTTGACTGGGACGTTGTTGTCGATCTCTACTTCTACCGCGACCCCGAGGCCGAGGAGAACAAGGAGATTGCCGACGAGACCAAGGTCCCCGGTGCTGAGGAGATCGGCGCTGGTGCCATCGAGTCCGGCTTCGCTGGTGAGAACTGGGACACTCAGGGTGCCGGTGCCGGTGTTCCTGGCACTGCTTTCTCTGCTGCTACTGCTGCTGCTGGCGCTACCAGCTGGGAGGCTGACGGTGGCGACTGGGCCGCCAGCGGTGCTGCCCCTGCTACTGAGAGCTGGGCTGAGACCCAGCCCGCTGACGCCAAGTGGTAAACAAATTTTAAACAAAATGGTGACGAGGACAGCTGATGAGGAGGGACATGATATCTATTTTTTCTTTTTAAAAGAATATGGCGAAATTGAAGGGGGGAAAGACTTGATACTTAAATCAATAATTTCGCCATTCCTTTGACGAATACCCGACATCTCCCGCAAAAAGAAGAAATTCCCCTTCGCATGTCTTATCCTAGTCTCTGTTCGCAAAAAATATTCAAAACCGAAAGTGAAAAAAGTGCAAAAGAAGCCTTCGATTGGAAACCGTTCAACTTCCAACACTTCCCTTTTTTCCTTTCCGCCCCTGGTATGCCGCGGTGTCCTTTTTGTTTCCTTTTTGACCAGACCTTTTTTATGTCGTGTTTATGGTGCATCGGGGAGGAATTGCATTGTCAAAAATTGACCGGCACTTACGAGGGAAAGAGATCCAGTTGTTCTGTTTGCTCAGTGAACTCCTGGGGGAAAGCCCTGTGCTGTCGATTTCACAAGGTGTACTTGATCGTTGCCTTGGTTTCTCCTTGTGTGTTTATCATATTCGTACTCGAAAAGTGATGCTAGCTACCATGTATCTTCCACCGTGTTTCTGTAGTTTGTAGTGCGTAGACGGTAACCCTGTAATTATGGAATTTCCGCGTAGGCTGAGAGCTCTAGTAATTACATAAATTCTCAAATCACTCGTTCGAACCCTGACCTACGAGATCGTCCTCACGAAGCAGGCATTCATAAATCCATTAGTACGGGTATCACAAATTATCACATCACAGTACAACCTCCCTCAGTCTGTCCCCCTTTTTCCGTAGTCGTCATTCCGGCCAGCCTCGCTAAATCCTCAAACGTCTCTGCCAAAAGCTCACCGGTAACAGCAGAGCACTCTGCGTATCGATCACAGCGAAGTTCCTGGGCAATGCGATACGACTACATTCAGTCAGCTGCGGTCCACACAGAAATTCACTAAGAGAGGATGAAGTAGAGTACCTCTTCCGGGTAGATCAGGGTTTCGTCGTCGACTCTCAGGTCTCTTTTGAGGCCTATCATCATGACAGGGATGCGTTCGCCGATGCCATGCTGGAAGTACCGGATGATGTCTTGTCGCCACTGAATAGCCTGGAATGAGCAAGGCGCCTTGTCTGGTTAGAAAGCAAGGGCTCGGCGACTCACGCTTTTAAGCCCCGCTAAAGTTTCTCGATTGGAAATATCAAATGCTAAAAGGACCACATCCGGCTTCAGAGTAGTCCAGTGTTGGTTGGGACTGGCTGTGTCGTATAATTCGAGGGTGAAGGATTTCTTAGAGAAACGGATGTCGTAGAGGAGGGGTTGGTCAGAGTCCCGCAGAAGCTCTATACCATTTTCTCGTGTCGTAGCATTTTGTCCTCTGGGTCCATTTGGGCCATTCTTCAAGCGTCTGCATCGGTTCTTAGCATGCTGTATGTACCGAATATATATAAAACGCATGAACTCACGACAGAAAAGTTGACTTCCCACATCCTGGATCTCCCAAGAGGAGTATAGTCACCGTGGACTCAGGATCCCGACGAGCTTCTGCATCAGCCATGAGAGAATACGTAGCTATACTTCGTGAAATTTGAGGATACTGAATGATGTTGGATCATGGGTCTTATCACATTGTGATAGATTTGGTTATCTAATCACTAATGACCTTATCTCAGCGTTTTGCGCTAAGCCGTTTTCAGCTACACGGCCTGCACGCCTGAACTCTAGTCCAAACGCGGTCTTTACTGTCTCCCCAGGTCCTCTCTGGTTACTACTATGGAGTACTGACAACAACATCTTGGCGCCGCGCTATTGAACAACGAGTTTTTCATCATAATTCATCTCCACTGCGAGCGGAAGCCGACTGTCACCCGAATCGATTCTTCAAAGGAGTTACCGAGCGCGGCTTCTGATTCGGCAGGCAACCAGATGCCGTTCTAACCGTGTTGGACGCTTGACGTCTGCCTTTGCAACAAAGGGCTTTTTTGACCCTCAATGAAAAGATAATATACTGTATTATCCTTTTGTTCTTGCTGTCAATGTTATCTTCGATTCTCCTACGGAGTACATTGGTCTCAGCGAAACTTCAGTCTCAGAGCGATACTGCGTAAATGGCGCTGGAACGTTTCGGCCATGACCTTAGGTGTTTTTGCCCGGCTTCTCTTCAATTTCCGGTACATATTTCATCCGCTGCTTCAAGTCAGTGGTGAAAGGCTCATGGGACATGATAAAGAAATAATAAAGTCTGTTTGGTTCGCTGGCCAGACAGTTTGGACCCTTTGGAACCAAGCGCTTGGCAGGTTTCCACTTCATGGTGGTTGACGTTTCCTTCGAGTGCCTGAAAGCCGTGTCAACGTCCTCGGTACGCTTTTATACATCCGCGGTAGATCGTTATGCTAATCAAAACTATCATAGTCCACCTAAGATTAGCCATGGACTGAACATAAAGAGAACCGGGTGGGAACCCGGGTAGATCGGGATCGTCCGAACGGAAAGTCGGATACGCCACGAGATTCGTGATACCGTGGGTTTCGGCTTCGGTCTACCACAAGTCGAATTTGCCCGTGAAGATGAAAGGCTACGGGAATATATTTCCTGTTCGAAGGAATCCAGCAGTTCCAAAAACGACACGCTTTATCATCAATTCTACTTCATAATGTTGGGCCACGGCAGCCCCGGGAGAGTCTGCTTGAAACGAAATAGAGAGCTATGAGACAAATCCCACACAAGGACATTCTCGAAGAAGACTAGAACAGGACCCGCTGGGCGAGCCATTGATAGCTATCAGTGTCCAATCTGATGTGAAACACCCGGTGGGCCAAATATGGATTTCCAATCCGTCGTCTATCATCTGTGGGCTTGTGGGTGGCAGTGATTGCCGATAGCCGTCAGCCCTTCTGTCTCTTACTCCGTACATGGTCCGTACATGGTCTTCCAGAATGATTGCCAATGTACTCAGCCAATACTCCACCCGCGGGTGTTCGGCCCAGCAGAAGAGCAGCTGCGATTTATATAGTGCCTGCGCGCCATTTCAGAATGGATGAGCAATAGTTTATTTATTATCTTTGGTTGTTTCTATTGGAATACAAATGAGAAGCTCATCAAAGGAACTTCGTTTATTTCGACAGTCTCTCACTAAATATGGAGAAGAATGACTTCCCAGACGAATCTTTGCCGTCAAAGTCACCCGTGGCAGAAATGAAAAGCTATGAGACATTAGCCATCCCCAACACGGAAATCAGAGAAGCTCCGAGCGCAGAAACCCTGACTGCCCCTCACGATGACATCGCCCCTCCCTCCAGCAAAGATACAGAATGGAGTATGACACCCCAAGTGATTCGGAACCGGGATCGTGACGCCGCGGCGGGTTTCAAGAAAAGGGAGCTCGGCGTGACATGGAAGAATCTGAGCGTGGATGTTCTCGCAGCCGAAGCTGCAGTCAATGAAAATCTATTCTCCCAGTTCAACATCCCTCAACTCATCAAAGACTTCCGCCGGAAACCTCCTCTGAAGTCCATCTTGAAAGAGAGTCATGGCTGTGTGAAACCAGGAGAGATGCTTCTCGTGCTGGGGCGTCCGGGATCTGGGTGCACCACCCTTCTCAAAATGCTGTCCAATCGACGTCAGGGCTATCATACCGTGACAGGCGATGTGCGGTTTGGCAACATGAGCCCTTCTGAAGCGGATCAGTATCGAGGCCAGATCGTGATGAATACTGAGGAGGAGCTTTTCTATCCCCACCTAACTGTAGGCCAAACTATGGACTTCGCCTCGAAACTTAAGGTTCCTTTCCATCTCCCGGAAGGTATAAAGTCAGTGGAGGAATATACCGCCGAGACCAAACAGTTTCTTCTCGAGTCCATGGGCATTGCTCACACTGCCGATACCAAGGTGGGGAATGAGTTTGTTCGTGGTGTCTCTGGTGGTGAGCGCAAACGTGTGTCCATCATCGAATGCATGGCAACCAGAGGCTCAGTTTTCAGCTGGGACAATAGCACACGGGGTCTTGATGCGAGTACGGCGTTGGAATGGGCCAAGGCTTTGCGAGCTATGACCAACGTGCTAGGACTCTCCACAGTCGTGACTTTATATCAAGCAGGTAACGGTATCTACAATTTGTTTGATAAAGTCCTGGTGCTCGATGAAGGGAAACAGATTTTCTATGGCCCTGCAGCAGCAGCCAAGCCATTCATGGAGAGGTTGGGATTTGTGTATACCGATGGAGCAAATATAGGTATTGTCCTCTTCAGAATGGGCCACACATATAAATGCTAACAGACAAGACAGGTGATTTCTTGACCGGAGTTACTGTTCCCACCGAGCGAAGAATTAGACCAGGATTTGAAAACACATTCCCTCGAAATGCGGACGCCATTCTCTCCGAATACAAAAACTCTATGATCCACGAGCGCATGACATCGGAGTACGAATATCCCACAACTGACACAGCCCGCGAGCGAACAGAGGCATTCAAGGAATCGGTTGCGTTCGAGAAATCCAATCACCTGCCAAAGAATAGTTCTCTCACCACCAGCTTCTGGAAGCAAGTCATGGCATGCACAATGCGACAATATCAAATCCTTTGGGGTGAAAAGTCAACTTTCTTGATCAAGCAGTTCCTATCGCTCGTCATGGCTTTGATAGCTGGGTCTTGCTTCTATAACTCGCCTGCAACTTCCGCCGGTCTTTTCACCAAAGGTGGTGCTGTTTTCTTCTCGCTCTTGTACAACTGCATTGTAGCCATGTCAGAGGTTACCGAATCTTTCAAGGGGCGACCGGTTTTGGTGAAACATAAATCCTTTGCTATGTATCATCCCGCGGCTTTTTGTCTTGCCCAAATCACTGCAGATTTTCCGGTCTTGCTATTCCAGTGTACGATCTTTGCTGTCGTGATATACTGGATGGTCGGCTTGAAAGCTACCGCCGCTGCATTCTTCACCTTCTGGATCATTCTCTTTTCAATGACCTTGGTAAGCTCCCCTCCTTAACATCCATCATAATTTTCTAACAGAAAACTAGTGTATCACGGCTCTTTTCAGATGCATCGGGGCTGGTTTCAGCACTTTCGAGGCCGCTTCAAAGATATCAGGCACAGCAGTCAAGGGCATCGTCATGTATGCGGGCTACATGATTCCCAAACCCAAGATCAAGAACTGGTTCCTCGAATTGTACTACACCAATCCCATGGCGTATGCATTCCAAGCTGCTCTTTCAAACGAATTTCATGGGCAGGAAATTCTATGCGTTGGTAACAGTCTTATCCCGCATGGCGAGGGATACGACGGCGTCGATTCCGCGAACAAAGCTTGCGCAGGTGTTGGCGGTGCTTTGCCGGGAGCGGACTACGTCACTGGCGATCAATATCTTTCTTCTCTACATTATAAGCATTCACAGCTTTGGCGGAACTTCGGCGTCGTATGGGCGTGGTGGGGATTCTTTGCCGTCATCACTATTGTCTGCACGACTTTTTGGAACGCTGGAGCCGGTAGCGGTGCTTCTCTTTTGATCCCGCGCGAGAGGCTCAAGAAATATCAGCATGGCGCCGACGAAGAATCGCAGGTTAAGGAAAAGGAACAGAGTAGGCAGGGGGCAGTTGTCGATTCGTCCAATGACGACGAAAACCTCACCCGCAACACGTCTATTTTCACATGGAAGAATCTTTCCTATACTGTCAGAACCCCCTCAGGTGATCGTGTCTTGCTGGATAACATCCACGGCTGGGTGAAACCGGGTATGCTCGGAGCATTGATGGGCTCTTCGGGTGCCGGTAAGACGACTCTACTTGATGTCCTTGCGCAGCGAAAGACTGAAGGCACGATCAACGGATCTATTATGGTTGACGGACGCCCATTGCCCGTTTCATTCCAAAGAATGGCCGGGTATTGTGAGCAATTGGATGTCCATGAGCCGTTTGCTACAGTCCGTGAAGCCCTAGAATTCTCCGCTTTACTGCGTCAGCCCCGAACCACCACAAAAGAAGACAAACTAAGATATGTCGACACAATCATTAATCTATTGGAGCTCCATGATCTTGCCGACACGCTGATTGGTAGCGTGGGAAACGGCCTTAGCGTGGAGCAAAGAAAACGAGTGACGATTGGCGTCGAACTTGTGTCCAAGCCCAGCATTCTTATATTCCTGGATGAGCCTACTTCGGGGTTGGACGGCCAGTCTGCATACAACACTGTTAGGTTTCTTCGCAAATTGGCTGATGTTGGCCAAGCTGTACTGGTGACCATCCATCAACCGTCCGCGCAGTTATTCGCCCAGTTTGACACGTTACTGCTCTTGGCCCGCGGGGGAAAGACCGTTTACTTCGGGGATATTGGAGAAAACGGCAAGACCATCAAGAATTATTTTGGTAAGTATGGCGCTCGTTGCCCGACCGAGGCGAACCCGGCCGAGTTTATGATTGACGTGGTCACGGGAGGTATTGAGAGCGTTAAGGATATGGACTGGCACAAAGTTTGGCTCGACTCGGCTGAGCATGGGGCAATGGTGACCGAGCTTGACCGATTGATTTCAGATTCCGCCTCCAGACCATCTGGCACCGTCGATGACGGTCACGAATTTTCCATGTCCCTCTGGGAGCAGACCAAGATCGTCACCAACCGCATGAATGTGGCATTATACCGCAATACCAACTATGTCAACAATAAATTTTCGCTGCATATTATCTCCGCCTTGCTGAACGGATTCTCCTTTTGGAGAACCGGCCCGAGCGTGACGGCCTTGAACTTGAAGATGTTCACTATCTTCAACTTTGTTTTCGTCGCCCCCGGTGTGATCAACCAGCTCCAGCCCTTGTTCATCCAAAGGCGCGATATCTACGACACGCGGGAGAAGAAATCAAAAATGTATTCATGGGTTGCTTTCGTCACCGGGTTGATCGTGTCCGAGTTCCCCTATCTTTGTGTGTGTGCCGTCTTGTATTTCCTCTGTTGGTACTACTGCGTCAAGCTGCCCCATGATTCCAACAAAGCGGGCGCCACCTTCTTCATCATGCTCATCTATGAGTTCATCTACACCGGCATCGGACAATTCATCGCCGCATATGCCCCGAATCCCACCTTCGCCGCACTCGTGAACCCCCTCATCATCAGCACTCTGACCCTATTCTGCGGTATTTTCGTACCATATACCCAGCTGAACGTCTTCTGGAAGTACTGGATGTATTACCTAAACCCCTTCAACTACGTCGTTGCCGGAATGCTCACCTTCGACATGTGGGATGCGAAGGTGACCTGCAACGAGGAAGAATTTGCCCTCTTTGACCCTATCAATGGGACATGTGCGGAGTATCTCAAGGATTACATCGCCGGGCCTGGCTGGAGTATCAATTTGACTAACCCGGACGCCACGTCTGATTGTCGGGTTTGTCAATATCAACGCGGTAGCGACTTCCTGCACACCCTTAACATCAACCATTACTACTATGGGTGGCGGGATGCCGCGATTTCGGTGATCTTTGCTATTAGCGGGTATGTCTTGGTCTTTGGGCTTATGAAGCTGCGGACCAAGGCTTCTAAGAAGGCGGAATAGGTGGATTGTTTTTTGAGGGGTGGACTGAATGGTAGTGGAGGATGCAAATGTGCTTTCTAGCGAGTGTTGTTCCTATTTAGATCTGATAGAATGCGTATAGATTATAGACCGATTTTATATAGACCAATCCCCCTTTTTTTTTTTTTTTTTTTTTTTTTTTTTTTGCATGAGGTTGAATTGAGATGCTTATGCTTTCCGCATCCGATAGGGCTCAGCGGCCAGCTCCGGAACGAATACCTAGCACAAAAGTATTCAGTGATTCGTGTCTCACATGGCTTGAACTCTAACTTAGAAGGCGGCCACTAAGAAACACCAGATTTCATATAGAAGTAATCGATTGAAATCTACTGCAGTACAATGTAGATTTTGCATTAGACCTGCAACTAATTGGTATGGAATCCTTATCCGGGACCCTGATCTATGGGTCGACGTCACGCCTACAGTTGAAATGACTGTCTGGCGGTTGCGCTCGCTGCACATGCCTTTCCCATGCTCGGCAGAAACACTAACACGACATTGTGTCGGCCGATTCTGCCCATCGAGTAGGTGTTCGGGTCTGCCGCTGCTTTTCCAAAGGTGTATTCCCATTTCGTATCGAACGCGGCCTCGACGGCATCGGATTCTGCCTGCAAGGCGCAGATCACAGCAATCTCGAATTCACTTCGATGATGTGGTCGGCGTTGATTCTCCATCTAATCCCTCCTCAATTTAGCGTGCCCCCCTTTTTGAATAGGCCTTGCTGTTCAGCTACTTCGATAAATTGAGGCTGGGCTAGTCCCTGTCCTGTTCAGGACTTCGATGTTTGGACCGCATGCAGGCGGGTCGAGCTGGTGATGCTAAACACGTTCCAGACGGTATAAGGAGTATTAGGAGTAATACAAGGTCGTCACTGTAGATTTATCTTTGTTGCAGCTAGGAAGAAAGACCAAGTCTAGATTTGTGACGTTCATCGCGACTGCTTTGAGGGGTTCGCGAGACAGTGAGGGGAGCCACGTGGACTAATGAATAAGGTACTGGGTGGTAGAGACAAGGCCCTGACGACGCTAGCTTCTATAACTAACCAAATATTGTATCTATTAATAAGCCTTTGTCAAAATACTTTTCCATCATATAGAGCTATGAGGAGTAGTACAACTTGCTATGTGGTAGACCTTTCTATGTTGATATGTTAATACTTAATTTCTTTCTTGAAATATCTTATTCAGTATATCTAGGATGCTATGTGACCGGCAGAATTGTCTATTCTAGTATCTTCGTTACCTTTGCATAAACCCTCGTTGGCCCACGCCTTGTCACAGGCAACAGCTTCTCTGAGACAATCTTTAAATCCTCAATCGTTGTATCATGCAATTCAATATCAAAGCATCGTACTAGACGTGCGATTGTGAGGTACATTTCGGCATAAGCGAGACTAGAATCATTTCAGATTAACGTCAGCCGTGTTATATGGACATGCAGATGGCAAACATACCTCATTCCCACACAAACTCGACTGCCCTTGGAGAAGTTGACGATGTACCGTTTCAAGTGGTCAGTTTGTTCGTGGTCTTGGAGCCAGCGCTCTGGATTGAAAGTGCTCGGTTCAGGGAAGAGGATTGGGTCGCGGTGGATGAAATAGGAAATTGAACTCATGGGGGTCTAGGCAAATGTGGATTAATCAGAGTGCAAATAACAATTTGGTTGAAACCGTTGAAGACATACCCCAGGGGGAATGGTATAGTCCTCATACCGCAAAGTCTCCGTAGGTGCTACTCGTGGTAACCGCATGACAGGACCATAGGAGAGCCTAAGGCTTTCGTAGATAACGGCCGTCTGTTCCTTCTCAGTATTTCTCGGGAAGATTACAACCAGGGTTCAACCGAAGAACGCAAAGATTCACCAGAAAAGGCAATTTCTCCAGTTGAGGAACACTCGCCGGACTCGTGGGCGTCGGAATCGCATCCTGCACCTCCGCTCGTAAGCGTTGCAAAACCTGTTCATTCTCGAAGACATAAAAAGTCGCAGTGGTTAGTGCAATCGCCGTAGTGTCCGTCCCTGCTAGGAGAAGAAGTATCCCCTCGTCCTGGAGCCGTTGCGGAGTGCGTTCCGCGGCAGGAATATTCGGATTCGCCAGCCTATGGAAGATTGGCAGTTCTTTAACATCTTCTGTCTTTCGAGCTTCCTCCTTTTTAAGCTCTCCGTTCCATACATCTGCCATTTCCGTGATATCGAAAATAGCCGCCATGCCCGGCTGCACGCGACGCAACGTATCCAGCGGGAGCATTCGCAGCCATTTAACAAGCCACGGCGCATACTGCGTAAAATGGACGAAGCTCAACAGGCGCAGAATCGCACCTCGAATATGATTCCCGAAGTTCTCGAGCTCGAGACAGTTCCAGCATCGCCCATACAGATACTGAGCGATGATATCGGACGCCATGCCCGCGTACGCATCGTCTAAACACACGACCTTCCCCTGATCATTACATGCCTCGCGTAGTCGATTCATTAGTTTCTGGATGCGCTCGTCCACCAGCGGTACCATATCCTTCAGGACTGAGCCGCGGGAAAAGTAACTCCCTAGCAAACTGCGTCGTAAGCGGTGGTGATCGTGCGTGATAGTAGCGACCAGGGAAGCGGGTACCCCGAGACCTGCGACGGTGCCGGCATGTTTGTCACGATGATGAGCACTCGATGCATAGATTTCGTGGTAAAAGCTGGGGTCACTGATGTGGATTTCTTGTGGATTTATGCGGACAATAGGGCCTGCGATGAGGGTCAATTGGAATCGCCAGGTATGCATGCAGTCTTGGCTGCGAGAAACATACCGTATACTTGGTGCATGCGCTCGATTTCAAACAGGAACTTCCCTCCGCAAACGCAGTTGTAGTAAAACTCATAGAAATAGGATATAGCAGCTAGCTTTGGGCCCGGGATGTGTCGGAGAGGGTGGGAAATAAGACGATATATACTCTGTAAGATTAGGTAGAGCCCGAGCACGAGTAGTGCTAGCTCGCCGTAATGAACACTCATTGCTTGATTGTCAGTTTTACATCTAGTACTACCTGGCCATCGTATTCATACTGAAGATTAAAGCTGGCGCGCAAAGATAAATATGGAGACGGGGGCGACCATGTCGAGCTCATGCAACGTCGGTTTGATGGCTACGTCATCGTCACATAAATTGCCCCCGTCGCCCCTTGAACCTCGCAACATGATTTTTGCTCACCTGAAAACTTGGAGTGTTTTCGGTCATAGGTGATTAGGAAGGGACTGGAAATGCGCCAAATGGTGGTTGATAGTGTAGCCCTTCCTTGTATAGTTTAGCCTTGGGATATTGGTATGCGTTCCACTGGCTACAACGCTAGTTTTTCCTTTTCAAGCCCATTGATCTTGTTAGTGGCTAAGAGGATACGAGTGAAATGTATGGACATGCTCTGACTGGCATTCAACGTGCCATTGGGGCATGATTGGGGGGCCCGTCTACGAAATGTGGACCTCCATGAGTAGTACCTGCTTGGTTCTCTTCGAAAAACTATCGTGATAGAACAACCAGAAGACATCGCTGGTAGTACATCCTGGCAGTACAAGACGCTACCATATATGATATACTCAGGTTAACGGCATCATGATCTCAACAACCACGGGCGACTCGAGGCAACAAAATGTTAGGCAGTCGTAAGATCAGGTACTCAAAGGGTCGCCTCGTGTATTGATCTTCATGAGAGCATGGAACGTGCTACCCATGTAGCCAAAGGTTGGTGAAGTTGGGAACGTCCCACGGAATCCATGCAATCGTAGTATTTGGTGAGTCAAGTTGGTGCGTGTCTCATCAGCCCAACGGTCGTTGTCATATCAAATCACGTGCCAACTCTCTGGTCGATTTCTAAAGCGGCGAGATGTCTCGACCAAAGAAGGCAATCCGGACCCGCCCACCAAATTATTGGCCCTGCGAATGCGTTTTAGTTTTCCACCGTTCAGGTCGCAAAAAAAATAAAACCACCACCATCCACCCACTGTGCCATAGGGGGATGTGGAAATTCCAACTCAGGCGATCCCAACTGATTACCAGCCAACCACACATCGCCAAATCGACCACCTCACGACCTTTTCAATCTCGTTCCCTTCCGCATCGATTCGCCAGTGTCGTGGAATCTTCGCCAACCAATACCATGTCTGGAACTGAGGGCGCTGCTGCGCAATTGCCTCCGCAGGGCCAGGGCGATGTTTCTGCTCCGCCGCAAGGTTTCCAACCGGATTACTCGACCTGGAGTGCCCCGGATCTGATATCGCGAATCTCGGAGCTAGAGAAACAGTTACAGTCGCGGACTGCGGAGTTTGCGTCCGGTGCTGCTCCTCCTGCTCCTTCATCTGCGCCCACCACGAACCCCGCTACAGCGCAAGAAATACCATCGCCGAATCCCTCCCCCCATAAGAAGGCGAAGAAGAACCCTCCCTGCCCTGGCGAAGATTGCAACACTACCGAGAAGAAGCGGACCGGATTCAACAAAGCGAAGAAACCCTCGAAACAGTCGCGCGAGCTGGACCCTGCGAAATATCACACGCGGTTCATCGCGCTGAAGTTCGCGTACCTGGGACAGCGCTATAACGGACTGGAACATACCACGGGGAACGTGACGCCGCTGCCGACGATCGAGGAGGAGCTATGGAAGGCATTGCGGCGCACGCGACTGATTCTGCCGACGGGAATCACGCCGTCGGATGCGCAATTTGGGGACCCGCGCCAGCCCAGGGTGACGAAGCCGTACGAGCTGAATTGGGAAGGATGTCAGTATTCGAAGGCGGGGAGGACGGATCGTGGAGTCAGTGCGTTTGGGCAGGTGATTGGCATTCGGGTGCGGAGTTCGCGGCCAAAGAAGAAGGTTCCTGAGACGAGTTCGGAAGCTGCTACGGCGGATACGGATACTACGATGAAGGAAGGGAATGACAACCAGGTGGAGGAAGATGACGGGTGGGATGATATTGCGGATGAGCTGCCATATATCACGATCCTGAACTCGGTGCTACCGGAGGATATCCGGGTCCTGGCGTGGTGTCCCCATCCGCCTGAAGGCTTCGACGCTCGGTTCTCGTGCCGGGAACGCCACTACAAGTATTTCTTTACTCAGCCGGCATTCTTTCCGACGCCGGGAGGTGAGGGACTTGCAGGACGCGAGGGCAACCCCAACCCCAAGTACAGAGAAGGGTATCTGGATATCGAGGCAATGCGCAATGCCGCCAAGTTGTTCGAGGGTGTGCACGACTTCCGGAACTTCTGCAAGCTGGATACCAGCAAGCAGCTCGACACTTTTGAACGAAGGATCTTCCATTCCGATATTGAGTTGATAGACCCCAGCAGTATCCCGCTGGGTAGTCTAGGTCGAGCTGGACTTTCGCCTGATGGGAAACCAGCTGTTAAGGTAGGCCCGCCGGCACCTGAGAATGTTTCGCCATATACCGCTCCGGTCTATGTGTTCCACCTTCAAGGATCTGCCTTCTTGTGGCACCAGGTTCGACTCATGGTGAGCATTCTTTTCCTCGTGGGACAAGGATTTGAGTCCCCTTCGATAGTGTCCGAGTTACTGGACATAACCAAAAACCCACGCAAGCCATCGTATACAATGGCATCCGATGCTCCCTTAGTACTCTGGGACTGCGTTTTCCCTGATCTCAACAGCAACAGTCGTCTAGATGCCATGGACTGGGTGTATGCTGGAGATCCTAGGCAGATCCAGTCCAACACTGGAAAGGGCAATGGCAAATTTGGATTATGCGGCGTTGTGGAGGGAATTTGGAGTACCTGGAGACAGCGCAAGATCGACGAGATTTTGGCCGGGGCTCTTCTAAACATGAGCATTAACCAAGGAGATCAGCGCGTTGTTGACGGTGATGCGTTCGACGAGGGCGGACTTAAACGGAACAGGGGCCAGAAGGTCTTTATCGGTGGGAACGATACTTCTATCGGTGGCAAGTATATCCCGATCATGCAACTGAGAAGGAACGACCCGATCGACGTCCAGAATGCCAGATACCGAGTCGAGAAACAGCGCAAGCTCGAAAAGAAGGCTACAGAGGCGGCTGAGCGAATGGAGATATAAAAAGGAAATCGTTGTATATACATACCTTGATAGAACTCCGCATTATAGATAGAAGGAATTTACCCCAATCCATAAAGGAAATCGATCCAGGATTATGATTTGGAATCATAGAGACAATGTCGCGAACCCCTCCAAACCTCCTCCAGTATAGCGCGTTTCGGCAGGAGTGTCTACAACCAGGTCTATCAGCCTCTCTCCTAATTAATTGAGATCGAAAGAGTTCACTCACAGGAAACACCACCACCATTTCAGGCTCCCCCTCCACGATTATCGCAAGGTAAAAGCGGACCTCAAACCCTTTGAATGCCTCATGGATAACGATGTCCTGAATCTGGGTGGTAGGAATGAACCTCGTCGAAGCTTTAGACAAGTATGTCAAGGAGGAGGTGGACGTTTGGATCCCGAGGCCGCGTATAACCAGAAGTGACTCTTCTATAGCACCAATTATAATCAGCATTTCACGATCCGGTCAAGTCGCTTATCAGCTGCCACATACCCGTGTACCCCTTCCTAAAGACCCCATAAATCACTATCGCACTGACCAAAGCAACAGCCACGGGACTGTACTCGTCCGCGATGCGACAGACATACGATCCCAACGGACTTGACCAGATGACAGTCCAGCGCAGAAACGATCCATCTTGATAGAAAAACAACTTGCGCTGTCTTGCGATGTTGAAGAACACCACGCAGACGAAGATTAGGGCGCGCAAGAGGATTTGAAAGTAGAAGAAAAGCTTGGCCGGGGTGCTCGTGTGTCGGGAGGCATTGGAGACTGTGAACGACACGGTGGTCGGAGATGGACGCCGGAGGATAAGACGACCCGGCATTTACCTGCAGTGTGAGTCCTGAAAGATTGCTCGATGAGGGGAAGGCTCTTCCAAATCGCAAAAGAGTGACCGATTAATGACTACTGAGGAGAAGCTCGGTCGATGCTTGGCGGAGTCTGGACCGCACTAGTCCCGATTGGATCAGCTTCCATACAGCATCACGTGGCTCAGGCCGCACTTCGCTGCAGCGCACTGTCATACCAATCATCCGACTTGACGCCCCTTTTGCTGCCCGACCATTTCTTGATGATGGGCGACCGTTCGAGGAGCAGATCTCCCATGAGGAGACCTGACAACGACAGAGATCGTCCCAGAAAACCTGCTGGAGGGTTTCGGTGGAAAGAAAAGCGGCGCGATGGCGACGACCGAGCCGAGGCCGATGACCGACGATTAACCCGCGGATACAAGGACAGAGAAGATCGGGCGCGATCGCCGCGACGAGACCGAGATTCGGACCGATATGGCGACAGACGCAGGGATGACCGATACAGAGATGAGGATCGCGAGCGACGACCTGAAGGCGAAGACCGGGAGGAACGACGCGACAAGAAAGACAAAAAGGAAAAGAAAGAAAAGAAAGAAAAGAAGAAGGTGATCCCTCAAAGCTCTGAGCCCATGATCACGGTCTATGTCAACGATCGTCTCGGAACTCGAGCAGCTATTCCGTGTCTTGCGTCGGATCCCATCAGTTCGTCTTTCCCTTCTTCCTCTCCCCGCACTATGTATGAATAGCTACATTGCTAACACCACTTCAGAGCTATTTAAAGCCCAGGTTGCCGCCCGAATCGGACGAGATACCCATGAGATCCTGTTAAAGCGCCAGGGCGAGAGACCGTTCAAAGACTTTCTCACGCTTGCCGATTACAGCGTTTCCAATGGAGCGCAGCTTGATTTGTATGATCGTCTCTTCTGCTTTCCTCTCCTTCTACGAGATCAATATAGGATACTAACTGTATATGCAGGGAGGTCGGAACCGGAGATTCATGATTTCCTTTTGTACTTTACTGGCTTTTTGCTGCTTTATAACGATACGTCTTTTGGACCAAAGACAATCACTGGGACCTGGAGCAGGAGCATAGAGGGAATGCCATGATTTTCTTTTCTTTCTATCTTTTTCCCCTTCCATTATGATTCAAACAAGGTTCCATGTACCTACCGGCCAATGGAGACCATGCATTTCCATCTCCTTCTCGTACTGGCACACATTCGTAACGGGGAGAGGTCGCCTTCGTTCCTTGTGTTTGTTCATTACTCTTCTGTCTTGTGCCGGTCTGTCGTTTTTCTGCGGGGCGCATGAACGTTTGGAGACGCTAATCCCGATGCGGCGATTTGCAGCCTGAGGCCACAAGGGCCGGAACCCGAGGCAGCGACACCGGCGACAGCAGCGGATCCACAGGCGGGGAGGTTTTTTTTTTTTTTTTCTTTCTTTTTTTCTGCCCTCGCAACTAAATTGCTGGCGGAGACTCACACGACCGTCGAACAAATCTCCAGTTTCCGGTCGATGTCTTTGCCGTCCAATCGTCCCGTCACGCTTTATAAACCCCCGGACATGAGGTAGTTGGTCAACCTGCGCACCGCCAGAATTGTTTCTCCATTCTTTTTGGTCTCACCTTGCTTTACTTGCTTGCTTCTTTCATCCTGGTGCTGCATAGTGCATAACCCTCGTGCTAATCTAATTTGCCGATCCTACCGCCTACTCCAGATCTGCCGCCTCATCGGATTTTCCTGTTTTCTCCCCGCCTCAAAACCAGTCATCCTCTCCCTTACTACTCCACCCCTTGGGTTTCCCAAACGCTTCGCTGTCCGAGAATCGTGATAAGATGGTGCGCAACATCGTCGTCATCGGGGGCACCTCCCACCCGCAACTGACTGAAACCATCTGCGGCACTCTCGGCGTCCCGCCCGCCGACGTTCTATTGTCGAAATTCTCCGTGGGTGAAACCCGGGTGGAAATCAAAGAATCCGTTCGTGGGAAGGATGTCTATATCATTCAATCTGGCGGTGGAAAGGTCAACGACCACCTCTTGGAATTGTTGATCACCGTCTCTGCCTGCAAAACCGCCTCCGCCAAACGAGTCACGGCCGTCCTCCCGCTGTTTCCGTACTCCCGTCAGAGCGATATCCCTTACAACAAATCTGGTGCTCCTCTCGTGAAATCAAACGTCAACTCGAAACCGGGCGCCCCTGGTTATACCTTCGAGAGCACCCCGTCGACCCCTTACCCCGGAAACCCCGAGAGTGGGAGCATGCTTCACAACGGCGTTGACAATCTGCAAAAGGGCCTCGCAAGGGCCCAGATCGACGAGGCCAGCAACGGTAGCCCCGTGAAAAGACGTCCGGCGAATGGCCTCCCCCGCAGCGATACGCTCGATTCGTTTAAGACGGAAGCGACCACGAATGGAAGCAATGTCCATGACGACAGCATCGAGAAGATCAACAACTTCCAGCCCCGGCCCGGTTACAAGCAATGGGTGGCCCAAGCAGGTACCTTGGTGGCTGACTTGCTGACCTGCGCGGGTGCAGATCACATCATCACCATGGACCTGCACGACCCTCAGTACCAGGGTTTCTTCGACATTCCCGTTGACAACCTGTACGGGCGACCTCTGCTGAAGAGCTACATCCAGCGCAACATCCCCAACTTCAAGCACGCTGTGGTTGTCAGTCCCGATGCTGGCGGTGCCAAGCGCGCAACGGCCATTGCTGACTCCATGGGCATGGAGTTTGCTCTCATCCATAAGGTTCGTGTGTCCAAAGCGCATTCTATAAACCGGTTCTAATTGTTTCTAGGAACGGCGTCCGACCCGGATTACGGAACGTCAAAACGCGACGATGATGCTGGTGGGAGACGTCAAGGATCGGACGGCGATCCTGATCGACGATCTTGCGGACACGTCGAATACGATCACGAGAGCCGCCAAGCTCCTGAAGAAGGAGGGCGCTGCTCAAGTTTACGCCCTCGTCACGCACGGAATTCTTAGCGGCGACGCGATCGACCGCATCAACGCCAGCGCTCTCGACAAGGTGGTCGTGACCAACAGTGTCGACCAGGCCGATCACCTGCGACGATGCCCCAAACTGGAAGTTTTGGAAGTGGGCAATGTCTTTGCAGAGGTACTGTCCCTCCCTAATTTACCCGCTATCGAATCACTAGCTAATAAAAACTTCAAGGCCATCCGCCGAGTCCACCATGGTGAAAGTATCAGTACGCTCTTCCAGTATGAGTAACGGATATAATCACCAGTCGTTCTAAAGACATTCCTTTTACTTGTTTCTTAGTCTTTCTTAGGAGAGATTTCCCACATCAATGAATCTTGAAAAGCAGCGATGAATTTAAGCCGTACACCTAAGGATTTTCTATTTGCTTTGTTCAGTTCTTTCGTTTATGAATTATGTTGAAAGGCATGAAAGGCCTTGATACCTAAGCATATTCAACGTCATCATTCCATTTTGTTATTCCTTTTATATCCGCGTTGAATATATTTTTGGGGTTTTCAAGAGGTCAAATCAAGATACAAACATAGGCTGCTAGGCCGATAATTACTTTGTTCTTTTTCTTTTTCTTTTTTTTTTTTTTTTTTGGTTTCTAGGTTTTCTAGGTTTTCTAGGTTTTCTAGGTTTTGATGATAACGGTCGTTTCCAGCCAGGTTTTTCTATTTCCATTTTTTTGTACAATTTTTTGCAAGTTCATTCTTACACCTCATGATCATGTTACATTATATGTTTTAGCTATGGCACGGACCCAGGCCTCCTAGGTATGAATCCCGGGATTTACGGAGCACAAGGAAAAAGGATAGATTATCAGCATCGATATTTAACCGTCTTTAAATTAATCGGTCTATTTACTTACTATTTTCTAGGAGTTTCACAGTAAAGACTACAACACTTATGCCATCAAATGCCGGGGGCGGGACCAAGAGGATTCACAACTTACCTTGAACTGGACCGGTTCACGAACAGTTAGGTCATGCAACTAAGCTGTACTCAGCTGTGACAAAATTACCATGCATACGAAAGTAGGTTACATCCAAATGAGAATGCTCTATAAGTTGGAACAATACTATGTCACACAAAAGCCGAACGAACTCTCAAACCTAGCAAATAAAACGCCTTCGGCACGAAATCGAAGAAGAATCGGAACGAGATAACAAGCAAAACCGACATGATAAGATGCCATGTCGGGCGATTTAGATAAATGCGCTCATTACAGAGAAGAACTTGGGTACTTGACAGATCAACTAGACACATGAGAAACCGGAGTAAAAAACGGGAAAAGCAATTGGAATGACCCCCGGAGATATGACATCACAGGATTGGAGGAAGAATAGGGGACACAGGGACGGGACGGGAAGATGAAGAAGAGGATGGGAAAAGTGAGGTGGTACAGGAGGGAGCTAGCTGGATGTTGGGAAACAGAACGCTTAGAACACGGAGATGAAGTTGCCAATTCTCTCTTTCTGGTTTTGGGCGATACATTCGGCGATCCAGGTTACGTTTCGGATTTCCTGTTTTGCAGGGGTATTCGTGGTTAGCTGATGTGTTTAAAACGAAGGCAAAGAGGGAGATGTGTAAGACGAACCTGTTCCTTCAGTCTCATCCATGCGTAGACCACCGACGGGGTGAATTGACGCGTGAAGGTAATCTTGGACAGCTCCATTTCCTTCTGGTAGAAGAGGTCCTCCAAACTCTTTCCGTCTGAAGCGCCGCCCATGCCGCCCATGCCACTACCGCCCTGAGTGAGACCAACTGCGTCAAAGAAAGCCTTGTAGTCAGCCGCGATGCTCACGGCCAGCGTCACGCCCTCCAGGTCCTCAGCGCGGGACAGCATCAACGATCCTTCGGGGTAGAGCTTGCCAAACTCGGGGTAGAGTTTCCTCCGCTCCTGCTTCGACAGTTCCGTGCCGAACGAGTTCAGCGTGATGTTGATGGCCCGGCGGTCGGCCTCGAACTGCAGAACCTCCGACATGACCTCTTCCGTCGGGGTGCCCTTGAAATCGGGATGTGTGGTGACGAACGAGTGGAAATCCTCCAGGTAGTTCTTGTAGAGGGTGTTGCGCACGATCTCGATGTTCAGCTCGTCGAGATCCGTGTGGCTCAGGCTGCCCTTGAAGTACGCGGCCAGCGGAGTCTCCACCAGCACGGAGTTGTACAGTTCCTCGATGTTGGTCGCCACGCACAGCACCGGCAGCGTCTCGAACCAGCCGAGCGGGTGGCATCGCTCCAGCAGCTCGCGGGTGTCGCGCTCGTGTAGAGTGCCGGTGATAAGGAGAGCGATGTTGTCGATCATGTACCCGTAGGTCATGTATTCCAAGAACTTGGCGGTCGAGCCGGTGGACTGGGTGAGAAGGTAGCGGAACTCCGCGACCAGCTTATCGGTCATCTTGCCGGCCAGGGCAGAGGTGGAGGGGTTGGGAGGGAGCGCGGCGAGGAAGTCGCCGTATGCGGGAGCGAGTTGCAGCTTGACATCTGCGAGAGGTGAGGTTAGCATTGACCGGGGCGGTACAGATCATGGCGGATTCAAATATCAGAGAGGTAACGGACCATCGATCGTTTCGCATTGGGTCAAATTGTTATAATTCTGGCTGGTGAGGAGGATATTCCGATATCCTCGGACAATGCCCTCGACATAGCTACGGGGCGGGCAATTGCAGTCAGTAAACGTCCGGTAAAAGGGGCCAAGTCCGGAGTGAAAACTTACCCGCTGTGTGCGTTGAAGAACAAACCCTCCATGGTCGAAAAGGAAATCGGAACAAGCAACCAGCGTCAGCTCTGTAGCTCCAGTCTAATCTGATCTGGAGGGAACCTCAGCGGAGCTTCCAGGCGTCGTTTAGTTGTCGCTTCCGCCGGAGGAGAGTCGCCTTACATAAGCCGCACCGCCGCAGCACACCGCCCCAGCCACACGGGAAGGGCACGAGCCACTCGCATCGGTTTTTTCACTTTTTTTAGGGTCGAGAGTAAAAAATTCCCGGCAGCAGCAGAACTCCGAACTACTTCCTCCTTCCCATTCTCCCCCCCCCGCCTTTTTCGAGCTGTGATTTCGCCTATATCTCATTCAGCTGGGACTCGAGGCCGCGCAACCATGACACTCTTTATCCTTACCGAAACCAGCGCGGGTTATGCCCTGCTGAAGGCCAAGGACAAGAAGTTGTTGAAGAGAGATGACTTGGCTGAGGAGGCTTCCACGCCGGAGGGTGTTTCGAACTTGTAAGTTAAATTTATTTGTTGCTCTCGCTGGGGGTATGGTCGCGTCAATTTGCGTCCAGTTTCCCCCGGCGCTTTGAAGCAAAAATTTTTTCTACCCGCGAGGGAAACGAATATACTAATGTCGTCTTCCCCAGGTTGAAATTAAAGAGTTTCCAGAAGTTCGAAAGTGCCACTGCCGCTCTGGAGGAAGTCGCTTCCCTCGTTGAGGGAAAGGTGACTCCTCGCCTTGCTTCTCTTCTCGAGGAGATCAAGGATGAGAAGAAGGCCTCTCTGGCCGTCGCCGACCCCAAGCTCGGTATGTGCTACCTCAATTAGCATAATCGTTGGTAGTATGTGCGATTAACAGGAATTTTTGTAAAGGTCAATCCATTGGCAAGCTTCCCGGTCTGTCCCTCCAATTGGTGGCCGACTCCTCGACTGCCGACGTCTACCGTGCCATCCGTGAACACCTGCCCACATTAATCCCCGGCCTCCTGCCTCAGGACATGTCCACCATGTCTCTGGGTCTGTCTCACTCCCTCGCTAGACACAAGCTCAAGTTCTCGCCCGACAAGATCGATACCATGATTGTGCAGGCCATCGGTCTGCTGGATGATTTGGACAAGGAGCTGAACAACTACGCCATGCGTGTGAAGGAATGGTACGGCTGGCATTTCCCCGAACTGGCCAAGATCCTGAACGACAACCTGGCCTACTCCAAGCTAGTCCTGAAGATGGGTATGCGCTCTAACTGGGTGGCCTCCGATCTGGCCGAGATTCTTCCCGAGGAGCTGGAGGGCGTCGTCAAGGCCGCCGCGGACCGTTCCATGGGTACCGAAATCAGCCAGGAGGATCTGGAGAACATCCAGGCCCTGGCCGAGCAGGTTGTTGGTTTCTCTGAGTACCGCCAGCAGCTGGCCGGCTACCTGACCTCGCGTATGAACGCCATTGCTCCCAACCTGACCGCCCTTGTTGGCGATCTGGTCGGTGCTCGTCTCATCGCCCACGCCGGTAGCTTGACCAACCTCTCGAAGAGCCCCGCCAGTACCCTCCAGATTCTGGGAGCCGAGAAGGCTCTGTTCCGTGCTCTCAAGACCAAGCACGACACCCCCAAGTACGGTCTGATCTACCACGCTTCGCTTATCGGCCAGGCCACTGGCAAGAACAAGGGTAAGATGGCTCGTGTTCTGGCCGCCAAGGCTTCGCTCGGTCTGCGTGTGGATGCTCTCGCCGAATGGGACGAGGAGGCCACGGAAGAGGACAAGTGCGCTCTGGGCACGGAAGCCCGGTACAACCTCGAGCGCAAGCTGGCTGCCATGGAAGGCAAGCCCCTCAAGCCCCGCGGTGTCGCCATTGCCCCCAACGGTGCGCCAGTTCAGGCCCAGAAGTTCGAGATCAACGAAACCCGGAAATACAACGCCGACGCCGACGCTATGACCGGTGATGAGCCTTCTTCGGCCAAGAAGCAGAAGAAGCTCGTCCAGGAGGTTGAGGATCAGGAGATGGCCGACGCCGACTCGGATGACGATTCGTCTGACGATTCGGAAGAGGAGTCGAGCAAGAAGAAGTCCAAGAAGAGCAAGGACTCGGAACTCGAGGCGTTGGCCGAGAAGGCCGGTCTCAGCCTGAAGCGGTACAAGCGAAAGCTCGAGCGCGGTGAGATCGAGTTCGACGCCGCCGGCAACCCCAGCTCGGTTAGCAAGAAGGACCTGAAGAAGGCCAAGAAGGAAGCCAAGAAGTCGTCCAAGGGCGACGAGAAGAAGCGCAAGCGATCAGACGAGACTGAGGAGGCCGACTCCGAGAAAAAGAAGAAGAAGAAGAGCAAGAGCAAGGACTAAACTGAACGATTTTACTTGCTTCGTGTTTCGAGAAATGAGGAGTCCGGCAGAAAAGTTCCCCTTTAAAACAAACCTGATGGTGCCATGTTGCTTCTTCCACTTTGTTCCTGTATGATATCACAATCTGTGGGCCTAACATTTCTTTCATTTTCTGTGTGATTTTTTATACTGTTTTTTCCGATTTGAAGACTTGATCTATGTTTCTTGGGTGGCATTTATATGGATGGAAATGCAGGTCTATCCACGGCGCAGCGGTGCTCGAGTTGTTATTCAAGGAAGTTAGGAATAATCTTGCTATTCACTTCTGTATCTGTAACTGTAAGCGGTAGTAGCCCTTGCTATTATCCTGTCACTTCCACAAACCTTCAACACAGGAGCCTTTGCTATCTCCCTGCCACTTTCCACAAGTCTTCAGAATACAGTACAGTGAAGCTATAGAAGGAAGTGAAGCTCAAAACAGCAAGCGGAGAACCTAATCCTCTCACCGCCCGTAAATTCTGCCATCAAATCCGCCCAATTTTCCCCTCATTTCTTTTTTCGTTTTTTCGCCAGATTCGGAGTCATCCAGATCCATACAATAATATCATCTCAGATCCTCCTCACATAAATCAAAATGAGGGTACGTATGGCACAGTCTGACATGATCACCATACACTCAATTCCAATTACACTCCCAATCCCATCCGGAGATCCAACCAAACCAAACCAACCCCGTCAAACACATCCATCCCATCAGCCCAGAAAGAACCCCGAACGAGATCCAACTCCAACACCCAGAAGATAAAGGATAAATACTAAGACTGAATGAATAATATAGATCGTCGACCCCCAATCCGCCATCCTCACGAACATCGAAGTCCTTGCCTATGTCACGGCAAATCCACCGCGACGACCTCCCAACCCGCCCCCGAACTCGAGGAATTGGGTCCCCAGTCCGGATCTGAGGGATCATAATACTGTTGTGAAAGAGGTTGGTTGATATACCTACTTATCATACCCTGCCTAATTCTACAGTAGGTATACATATACATATACTAATGACGAGTACAAATAGATCCATAATTACATTGCCCGTCTCTCCCCTCACATACTACATTATCCACGATATACACCACCCGGCATACCTGCGCCTGCACCTACGACATCAACCATACAGACACAGACACAATCACATAGCACATCGGAATCCCAAATACAACCAACGCAAATACCCCCCGCGCGACTAAACGCAAACACGCCCATCGATGATGCCCTCCGGAACCTAATTACGCAGTTACAGCCGTATGGGCTCACGAAAGGAGAAGTGCTTATGATTGTGAATTTGGGTGTTGGTGTGCAGGGTCCGAATGCTGATGCTCCTGAAGAAGGAGGGGAGGAGGGGGAAGGGACAGGGGAAGGGGACGCCGAGGGCGCTGAACAAGGCGCAGAAGAGGGAGGGGAAGGGACGGAGATGGTCAATGGTACGGCAGCTGGAAGGGAAGGGGAGGAGATGGATGTAGATGCCGTGGAAGGAGCGGAGGAAGGAGGAGCAGCAGAAGGAGAGGAGGAAGTGCCAGAGGAAGATTACGGGCCGTTGGCGCTTCTGGACACGGTGATTGAGGAGCGGGATGAGCGGTTGAGTGATGAGGATGTGAGGGCGGTGTTGGCGATTATTAGGGAGACGTTGGGTGGGGGGGCATTGAACTGAACATTGAGTTACATAGCTATGTGAAATGGGAGGTGGTGGGTGACGGTGGTTGTTATCTTTGTATGATATGCGATGATAAAGTGGATTTACTAACTATGGTCATGATATAATTGAACGCATTGATAATTTGATTACTCACAATCTTGAGTAGTTCCTTGGTTTAGCACCCTACTTGAACTCCAATATGCTGGACAGTAAACTACTTCCTGAAAACCCCTATCAAACACTCTATTTGGGATCATCTATACAAGCTGAACGAATCTAGCCTAACCCCGTAGAAACAAGAGAGAAAAGAAAAAGAAAATTTGGTATCTCGTGAATCCTTCTGAAAGAACACTGATCTGATCGTACAAGGCTGGTCGGTCATGACGCTGGCAGGTCAATGTCACGGCGCGATGATCTATCCAACCCAATGAAAAAAAAAGGAGGAAAAAATAAACAAATTAGATGAAGATTTAACAATTTCACCAAAACGCCATACCAGAATGCAGGCCATCAATCGATGGCAGGGGGCTGTTTCCGCTTCGATCAACCCGGATAATATGAGCAAGAAGAAAAGAACAGAAAATGATTGTGGTAGAAGTTCGAGGCTGAAGATTGTAGTCTCCTGGAGGGGTATAAGTGTAGGGGACTCGGAGGTCAACGTTGTAGGGAGCTGGGGTTGATGCTAGTTCTCCTTTCCCTTGATCAGATTGCCGAATTGGTTGTACACAGGCTCCTCCTCGTCGTCTTTGCCCTCCTTACCCCATTTCCCCAGATCATCGTCAAAGACATCTCTCTCGTAGCCTGTACACACTTCGCCATAGTCCTTCCACTCGCCCTTGTCGGTCCAAATGCCGCCCTTGCCGCCACGGAGATCCCACCAGTCCTGCCCGCCCAGCATGGCCGACTGCGCGGCGTCAAATCCCGTCGGCGCGCGCATGTACTTGCGCAGGAGGGCGCGTGCCCACTTGTGGAACCACATCTTCGCCCACCAGGGGTCTTTCAACAGCGGGTCGCCATCCAGGTGCAACAGCGCCGGGACGGAGGCGGAGTGCACGTTGGTCAGCAGGGTGAGGTTGAGCCAGGTGTGATTGCGCGGATTGGGCAGTGCGTCGAGCGTGCCGTTCAATGGCGGGTTGACCCATTCGTCCTTAGCGAACTTGGGCTGGATGAAGGGGTTTCTGAGCTTCTCGGGGGAGATGTCGGACGGGATCATGAGGCGGTGCTCGCGTGGAACGCCATGCTGCATCTGCACGGCGGAGGTCTTGGTGATATTGAAGTATTGGAGGAATTCGACGTCCTTCTTCGAGTTGAAGCCGTTGAAAAAGAGCCGCGATTCATAGTCGACTCCGATGCCGTACTCGTACCGTTGTCCGGATTCCAGACGAGGGCGCACTTTGGTGATATTGGTGGCCTCCGAGATGCCAATCATGTGGTAGAGCCATTCTTTGACAGCGCTTGACGTACGGAGTCGTTCCAGCTCGCGCACGTATTCCTGCCGCCCGAACATCTGGGTCAGCGCCACGTAGTCGCCTTTGACATTACGGTGCTGTTCAACGAATCGCATCATCTCCGCGTAAATCAGCTTCAGGTCCGCCACCTGGCCGATCGAAGCGCCGGGTTTAATCCACCGCGGCCGATTGAGATGACCTTGCGAGTGGACGTCGGTTTTCCAGCCATACACGTCCGGCGGCAGGCTAGATTGCGGCACGGAGACGCATCCCGCGTCGTCTGACAGGCTGGCCAGACATTCCTTGCTGGCACTGAAGAGGACTCGTTGCGAGTACTTCTGCATCGTTTCAGCCGCACTTGTACTACCCGTCCGGGATGGCCGTTCCACGTTGATCAGGCCGTATTTCTTCTGCAGCTTCGCATTGTTCTCTCGCAGTAGCTCCTGGAACCGATGTATCATGACTTCTGGCGGCAACTGGAAGAAGAAGTCATGATTTCCATCTACGATCAAGACGAAGTCATTGTCGTGCACGTGCGGGGTGTATGCCAGGAACTTGTAGATGCCCGAAATCCGTTCCACCATGGCCTCGTAATCGTGCGACCCTTGAGGCAGGTTCTTCCCGTAGCCGATCAACGTCGGGGGCGGATAATTGAGGATCATGGCGGAGGTCAACATGCGACAGAGGGCGGGGGTTTTTTTCGTGGCGGGGATGACGAGGTGGAATGCGGGATTAGATTTCTGGAGACTCGACGGGAGGGTGTCATTTCTTTGCAGAGTAGGCTGGGAGGTTTGCACTATTGCCGCATCCTCAGGGTGGTGTGGGAAAGGATGGTAGGATGGGTATTTCAGCCAGTAATTGACAGGTGGCTAGAGAACCACGTCAGTCAGCAATCTCATATCGATGTAGATGGGTGAAGCAATGACACCAGAGCGACTCACTGGGGAAGGCGATCGGAGGAATATCGTCAGCACGAAGAATGTGGCAATGGTGAGAAAGAGCGCCCGGGTCGGACGAGCTCTCATGGCGCGGCGACTGAATAGCTGCTGGAACAGCGTCGTCGTGGACGACTGTATGGAATGATAATGATCAGCCCAAGGGCCATTGTGACGGCCGAGCGTGGCCATGCTGAGTCCAAAGACCAAGCTTGGTAAGACAGAGGTCTTCTAAAGTTGAAACAAGGCGTATGTATCCCAGCAAGGGAGGAGAAACAATCCAGGGGAATCTCAAATTAAGTCGAACTTGCTGATCGATCAATTCAGCTAACGTGGCACAGTCGTCCTCCGGTAGATGGACATTCCTGCTGCGAAACGATTGATCGGAAAGGAATTGCGATGGCGGGCTGGTCCATGGAATGAGGGCGTGTAGGCGCCGCAGAGGTTCAATGACAGCAGGAAGACGCCATGCCTTGGGGGAGGAGAGAAAGAGGGCGTAGGTGCGCGTCGGTGGAAAAAGTGATGACGAAAGGACTGAGAAGAGCACAGGAAAAGCGGAGGTTACATCCCACACGCGATAAAAGCCGCTTGAACAGCGTACGTTGCACAAGGCGACGAGTTGGGAGATGATTTACGTCGACGGTGGAGAGTTCCAGGGAGGGATTAATCTTGGTTTGCTGGGTGCAGGAGATTACGCCGTCAGTCCTCCTACTTACCTCGAGGGACTAAGAGGGGTTCTTCTCTGCCCTACGGTCCCCCGAAGACTCTCCTGGATCGGGAATCCAGGTGGATTGATTTCTAGCGCGCGCTTTGGACAAGAATATCAATTCCAATATTGCCAGTCTCTTGTCTGCAATCC
This sequence comes from Aspergillus affinis, assembly GCF_023601865.1. Lineage (NCBI taxonomy): Eukaryota > Fungi > Ascomycota > Eurotiomycetes > Eurotiales > Aspergillaceae > Aspergillus > Aspergillus affinis. The sequence continues at coordinate 25,812 of NW_026515924.1, read as the reverse complement.
TTCAGCGTTCACAGCGAAACTGGCCTGGATCTGCCGCGTCATCCACCGACGTCTCTGCGTCCCCAGTCTTGGCCTGCTTCGGCGGGTGTTTCATATTAGTTGATTTGTTGTTGGAACTGTCTGGACATGACTCTTCTCTGTACATACTATATACTCAGTACGCTGCAAGAATTCTATAACATGTTTCTCATTACTCCAGGTAAATCTCCTCCCGTAGACGCTGTAAATTCTTGAAAATTCCACCCCCAGGTCCCTCGCTCTCCTGGCGCCGATGACTCGCCGATGCCTTCGCTTTCGCTTGTTGCGACTGCCCAGGATCCATCCTGCCCTGGTTCTCCAGCGTTCGGCAACGATCCTCAATCATCTTCGCCAAGCCATCCACGAACCGAGTGCGCGCCTTCTCCTCCGCCGTGCCCTTCCACACCGTAGCCAGGTCGCGCAGCGCATCCACTCTCTGCGTCGCCGCATCTAGGGCCTCCTCCCCGCCGCCCTTACTTTCCAGGAGCTCCGTGATCTCCGCCCGCAGCTTTTTCATGATCTCCTGGCCCTTCTCCTCCCGGCTGTGGCTCTCGGATCCGGGCTCGGGCGCAGACACCGATATAAATGAGGAGGTGAGGGAGGTCTCCGACGGCGGGAACGACCACTCCATGGCGTCGCCGAACGTCTGCACGACTTCTTCCAGTCGCGCGCGCACCTGGTTCAGGGTTCGTAGTTTCGTAATGTACTCCGGGTCTGCGACGGCAGGGGCGTCATCCGCTCCTAATCCAGAATCCGGTTCTGGTTGTGATAGTTGGTCTGGTTCTTCGCGCGCTTGTTCTTCATCGACTGCGTCCGATGAATCCTGGGCACCACTATCCTTCTCCGTCGATTCGGGAACGAATTTGGCAATATCATCACGTAAAGCATCCGTCAGCGTATCCGACAAGCCGATCGTTTCTCCACGCAGCACCTCAACCTCGTAAGCGAGACGACCGCCGCTCCGAAGAATCTCGTCCGTGAACTGGGTCAGATTATTCGAGAGGCGCACATTCTGCGCGTTGATCTGCGTCAGGATGGATTGGACCTGGGTGGATGATTCGGCGAGGGAGATGGCCCCGGGATGTCGAGGGCCGTGCGGTTGCGAAGACGCCAGCGTCAACGGGGGTAGAGTATCATTGAGGAAGTCGGCAGGGTCGAAGGAGGGGTCGGTGAAGTTGGTTTCGAGAGAGGGACGAGAGTTGGTGGTGGTGGTAGTAGTCCGGGTGCCTACGCGGGCGGGACTGGGAGAGTGCGACGGAGCCATTGAATCGAAGGGCTTGAGGAACTTAGTCTTGGAGGCATTGAGGGGGGCAGCGTCGCCCAGAATTGAATGTTTATAACATGGGGTGATTGGGTAAGTAGAGGGAGATGAGCAACGGGCGAGTTGTTTGTTCTCCGGATCTTCGGGCCAAATCGTCGGAGGCGGAGGCGGAGGCGTCGCGAGACTCACCGCCCGCTGGAGAAATCAAATGAATGTCTACCTAATATCCCCTTTAATTAACCTTACAATGATTACAGAGGTTGTGAGGGATTCGATGAAATTCATAATAAATAAATTAAAGTCCACTGGCACATTCTGACCAGGCATTAATAAGAAAAAAAGAGGGTATCGTCACTGAAATCCAAAGACAAAAACAAACCAGACCACATCAACGAAGCAACGTTGATACAGTCAAATAGAAGCAGAGTCCTTAACGAAACATTAGCATATCTTCTTCGCATCTTGGCATCTCCTGACGATCGCGCTCAAATATCCTCGACCACTCGTGCGTTCACGGCACGCTGGAATCCATCGTCTGCCTGTCCCGATCCAGCACCAGGCCCTGATCCGTAACGGCTGGGACCTTCACCGGCACTTTCGGCAGCCGATAGCTGTTGCTGCACCGTCTGGTTCATAGCAGGCAGGAAAATGACCTTGCTGTTAGCGGTCTTGGCCATGGATTGCATGGCCTCGAGGTACCGGATCTGCATGGCAGGTGCGGAAGAGAGAATATCGGCAGCCTAGCGGTGAACGTTAGCTTTCAATCCGAATTCCGTCATGAAATCAGTCTTACCTGTCGCATCAATTTGGCGGATTCAACCTCGGCGCGCGCAGCAATAACCTTACTCTCACCGATCCGCTTGGACTGCGCAGCCATGGACAGCGAATCCTGCAGGTCGTCGCTGAAGATGATGTCCTTGATGAGCATGGACTCGACCTGGACACCCCAGCCAGCCGCCACGTCTTCGATGATCTCGGCTGTCGACTGGGCGATCTCCTCGCGGCGCTCAATCACGTCCTGCAGCACTCTAGCACCGATGACATGGCGCAGAGTTGTTTGAGTGCGCTCCACCAAGGCCTGGCGCACGTTGGAGATACCGAACGCCGCCTTGTGGGGGGAGATAATCTGGTAGTAGATGACGGAGGTCAAGTTCAGGGTGACGTTGTCCTTGGTCATGCAGACCTGGCGGGGCACTTCGACGATCTGGATTTTGACATCCACGGTGTTCAGGTGCTCACTCAGGGGGTTGACCTTAACCAGACCTGGATCGACAGCCCGCTCGAATCTATGCCAACGTTAGAGGAGTGTTCCTTTCAATAGAGGGATATGCACAAGTACGAACCGTCCGAATTTCGACACCAGGCCGACCTCGCCCTGAGCAACGGGCTTGAAGGGGTTAGGGCAGCAGAAGCAGCAGGGAATAGCACCCAGAAATCCGATACATTCACCGAGCGAATGGACTACCCGGTCAATTGTTAGCGATAGATCTGACTAAGGAAGAAAGGCGTTCAACTCACTCATTCCAGCATACCAGCCGTGGGCATCGGGATTGTCATCATTATGCTCCAGTCTCTGCGCATACTTGGGCTGCAAATCACCCAGACGCGCGGGTTGAACATGGACTAATCCAGTCTGATGGTGGTGAGAGCCGGAAGGCTGGGCGGGGGCCTTGCCGTTGGTGTCGGCGTGTGCTTCGGCGGACATTTTTGAAACGCGAAGATGATATAGTTGTGTTATTGTCGGATGATCGCAAGTGATAGCTGAGAAGAAAGAAAATAAGGTGGCAACGGCAGGAATGCAAAGCGTAACGTCGTTGCAGGTCGGCGGAGTGACGATAGATGGGATGGCAGAAGGAAGAGGAAAGCCGACAGTTAAATAAGTCGCGCATCCAAGGTACCTCACGGTCGGAAGAGGAGAGATCGCCCGCTGCGCTTCTCGCCCAGACTCTGCACTGAGAAGGTGGACCTCTGGGGGACTGGCACTACACCTGCTAGAGTCTAGTGTGGCCCTCCCGTTGGCCCTACGAAGGTTTTCCAGGTGTCCACTTTCCGCCCAAGGCTGAGCAGCTGCCCGTGATCACGTTGTGCTGCCATGGCATCGTCATCGGTCTGGTCTGCCTTCCTTTTCTCTCCAACGCTAAACAATACGAGCTCTCCTGATCAGGTTAAAGGGGGCCAGCCCATGAACAACCAGCGACCACAGATCATCGGTTATTATCTCCGAGGAGATTACTCGGATCCATTAGAAGTTTACGAACCTACCCTCACGGCTTCCAGATGTTTTCTAGCGGCCTAGAGCTTGGGTGCCGGTTCGCCGAGCTGTCGACACTTGACTATGACTGCTCGTGTCACAGTTGTATGACTGTGCCGTGGGTTTCAGGAATTCGGGGATTTCCTCCTTCAGACCCTTGATTCCTGAAGCTTCAATCATTCTCAACCTCCCCTTGGACCTGAGGCCTATCCTCTCATCGCCACGTTAGGGACTTGGGACCCATTCGTCATTGAGCCTTACAGCCTGATCATGTTGGTATTCTCAATCCAAAGACAAACTTTCAGTCGGCACTGTTGGGCCGATTGATAAATTCTCCATGTCCCGCTGTTCTTTGCCCGGCAACAGGGCGCAATCGGGGCGGTGCTTCCTTCGCGCAACTTTGGCCAAGGCTGGGCGCGCTACTCCGTAACCAGTAAGTTAGTTGCTTCCGAACCACGAGTTGCCCCGGACTGCAGTGGGTGGCGTGCTCGCTGCATGAGCTGCATGATGTCGCTTTACTCATACGACCGTGCTAACTATCGTGTGGAGTAGTCCTATAACAGTGCATAGTGTCATACTGGTGGCGCATTTTCAGTTCTTCAACTTCATTCAAACTGACCATGTACGGAGTAGACCCTGAAAGGATGGAATAGGTTGGGGGCGGAAAAAAAGGCAGCGGGTGATGGCCGACCAAGTAACTCTGATCATCACTTTACGAATTCCTAGCAGCGGTGCCTGTGTGCTCTCAAGTGGAATGCGACCGACCGATCGCCTGCATTTTTCCGCCCACTTCTGCGCAACTTCAGTCTGTTGACTACGTCGTCGATAACCAAGGGGTCCTCAACCCTCGAAGACCGAGACATGAAACTACACCGTACTGAGTACGTACGGACTGCGGTAAACTCTCTCTAAGTGGGTCTTTGATGGCCAATAGGTCCATTTCAGGCATTTCTTAGCCCTACGGCGAAAATATCTGGACAACTTTCATCTGCTTCCCACATATTCTCGTGATAACGGGGGCAAGGGATGTGTCTTGTTATTGGCTGAGGCCTGCTCTTGGGGAGCTTAGCTAACCAACTAACTGGTATTTAACCACGGGAATTGCCCCTAAATGCAGTGATAGCGAGAATACTGGCCTCCCTGGTCCAATAACTCAACCTCTTTTCATCTCGCTATGTGGCAGTATCGTTGTCGAATGCTTAACAGACTAACGACGCGACCAGACTCCGAAATAGTGGTGCCGACCTTGTAGGCTATTCAATTCGTCCAATATTCCAGCTCCAATACTCCCTAATTCATGAAAGGTGAGCGCAGTTTGGGATCTATCTTTCTGGCGGCCTTCGGCCTTACAACGTTGGTTTCTTTGGCAGCTTCGCTCGACGCTTACTTCGTAGTTCCTTGCCTCCCCACGATTGGTGTCTATTGGTCAGTTACTTGTGTCCCTGATCTATAGTCTAAACAATGGTCAATCTGATTGTTCAGGAGGCGTGCCGTAATTCTTACTCCAATCAAGAGCGCAATTGCTCCGTAGACTGTCTCATTTTGCTCGCAGGGTTACACTGCGCCCTGAATGAGCCGTTAGCCCACCTTGGCATACAAGGTATGTACAAGTCTACAAAATGAAACTACACCTCTATGATACAAAGACCTCTGGCATCTGTTCTCCTCTCTGCCTCATTCCTCCGTATATCAATCTCTATTGCCAAGATGCCCTCTCTCAAAATTCTCCTACCGGTCATCCTCTCCCTCGCCACTGCCACCATGGCAGGTAACAGCGACGACTGCCCCCATAACTGGTTTTCAAACCGGTACGAAGACAGGAGATGCTGCTACGGCCACATGATGATCGAAGACACCACCGCCTACTGCTGCGTCTACGAAGTGCTCGGGTACGAGGATCCAGCGACGATGACGTCCACTTCTGAAACCACTTCCGCCTCCACCGACAGCTACTACAACTGGTCCGGGGCAGATTACTGCTTCACGAAGATCCCGTTCAAGGCGAGTGATTACTCGGCGAGGGTCTCGTCCGCCTCGGATGCGATTGAGGCGTCGAAGTCGGCGTTGGCTACAGCGTCTGCTTCGGCTGAGGGGTCTGAATCTTCGACTAATGCGGCTATGCCGGTCGCTACGGCGCAGGGGATGGTGCTTGGTGGTGCTGCACTTGCTGCTGCTTTTTTTTGTGTGATGTGAGATGGGTTGTTACGGTGGTGATGGCTGGCATTACTAGGACTAGGCGCTGTCTCTCTTGTGAATTCGGATCGCTGTCTCGAGGTTATTGAGCAAATGGTTCTCCAGGGTAGTGCGTGACATTGGGACAGGTGCAAGTTTGTGTTGGATTATAAAGTCTGCTAGATTATGGCTCTAGCGATGAGACAGATCATGTCATTCTGGTGCTCAGCCCCGACATGAACCAACCTGACGGGCTCGATTGGGTGATTTGGGCCAGAGAATCGATTGTTTTAAGATATCCTCCTGGGTCCCGAAAGGCATGGGTTTATTCTCATGTCATGTGTCTCAAAGCGTGGTGTATATAGGTATCTTATTTAGAATTATAGCATGTCCACTGATCTATCCAAACATTATGATTCCGCGTAATACAATTTCACAACCAGTATTCCATAAATGATTATATGGCTACCAATCAATCAGCAAATAGGATCATCATGCCAATCATTTCATTTCATTCAAAAGCTATGTCACATCTTCCCTGCTGTATTTTGCATCGCTGTAGTCGATCGAGATAGTCGAGCAGTCTCGCCAGCTCTCAAGTCGCACGGAACTGTACCCATGAGAAAAAATCAGTTGCGCTCGCCTTCGAACAGCCTGCTGAAGGGAAAGAAAGAATTGAAAGCTCACAGATATGGTAGGTATTGATTCAGTGAGGATTGGACCTCTTCAATGGTGAGAACCTTCTCTTGGCTGTTTTCTCGGCACACTTCTCGTGGTATGTATCTCTTATTGACCCCATCGCTGGCAAATACCTGATATCATAGTTCGTTAGTTCTTGTGATCAACCGTTGAAAACTACTGTTGACTGTAGGTAAGCTTACCCGCGATGTCATATCAGCCTGTGATAAGACATTCCTGGATTATTGTTAATTTGGGGGTTAGCACAAAACCCATGTCTTTTGTTTGCTGTATGCATATGCGGCGCAGTACAAGACCTACCCATTTAGTAAGTACGCGATCAGATGAGAAAATGATAATGAAACAGCCAGCTGACATGGATGGCTGATCCAAAAATCATACGAACTCTTGACGACAGCACAGGCTCTAGTCAGAAGAGCTTTTAGGAGTCCGGTCTGCGTTCCCGACATCATAGGACTTGATATTTTTAAATACAACAGGTATCGTCATGATACACATACTATCAAAGGACTTTCCCCCTGTTGCGAATTCTTCGGTTAGGAAGCGTCGTCCGTTGACGGGCGGAGCGGAGAGATGGGCCTGTGAGTCCGGTACATTAGGCCCTGGAGGGTGGAGTTTCAGCACGGTGGCAAACACAGCGGCTTGTGCAAGATGAGTTATAGTATACTCTGCCCCGAGGGCAGATTTCAGATTGGCAATGATAGCCTTGCTTTGGTCGGTTGAGAGAGTTCGTCGAATGCTCTGGGGCTTGCCGTCCTGGGAGGTTATGTTGGGCTGCAGACCCCAATTTCGCTGTATGACTCTACTGATTAGATGCATTCTTTTGAGGCTCGGTGGTTGGGGATGGATGGCCTGCCTTTCCTTTAAGTAACGCCTTCATATAGGTTACTCGATGGGCTTCAAATGGTGGACCGGATATCGTTTGATCAATGTCCAACGAGTCTAGGAGGACCGGTTGAAGAGGAAAAGTCCTACTATCTGGGGCGACTGACGATGTCTCGCCGGACAGCTCTTTGCCCAGAAGGCAAAACATGTCACCGATTAACCGGCGAAAACCAAGATCATCGAAGAAGATGTGTTTCGCTTGAAACAAAAATCGCACAGGTGCGGTCCCTATAAAACCCGTCTTCTGTCTTCTCGTCCACGGACATTGTTACGTGAGTCGTCACGGCTCGAGCACTGGTCTCCATCCTAGTAGTGTGGTCTTCTTCATTCCCATCATGAAGTTTTGCTGCTTGTGAACCACGCATCTCCACTCTGATAACGTCGTCGACCCAGTCATTAAGCTCATTCTGGCTTAAGGTGTCCCGATGCTGAATCCATGGGACCCTCTCTCATCCCACCACACGGTGTGAGCAACCACAGGATGTTTCCATCTCATCTGTAGCCATGTTGCTGCGAGACCGCGCTACAGATCTTTTACAGTGAGATTGGGACAGTAAAAGTGCACCGAACTGATCAGATGCATATCATTTTCGTCCTTCTCACTACTAGCTTGTCGCCCAACGATACTTTCCGAGCCGATCGCACGCCTTTGCCATAGAGTTGACTCTGGGCGAAGGTTGCCATCGAAAGTGATCCGCGGCGAGTGGCGGCAACCCGGGCAACTTTAAACATCAGAAATATGTGGGTCTACCGAAGAAGTGATTATTCAACCGATTTTATAGTTATGATCATATTCAAATGAATGAAGGTCTAAATTCAACTAACTACACGATAAAGAAGCCGTTATTTATGCAATTTGAGAGGCTTCCTAATCGCCAAAACAAGCGACACATCACGATAATACTGTACCGAAAAATGATAAATGCAATAAAATTGCAATAAAACGCACTGACAATACAATATTTATGCAATGAATCAATCGGCCAAGAAAGGCGATGATTTAAGCGGTTTAGTCATCTTCCGCGGCCACAAAATTCAATATTGTGGTCATGGTTCGTATGGTAAAGATTGTCCAGAAAGATGAAAGGGAGGTAGAACTCATGGTTAGCGAACGAGCTGGGAATATTGCAGAGGGCCTTTTTGTTCTCTTGGATGAAAGAAAGCTGTATTCGCCTCTCGGATGCCGAGTCTACGAGGTGCAATACTCTTGTCCGCCGGTGGCTGGTTCTCGGAAAACTCTTTTCGGTTCACGATATGAGTCCTTTTCGCTGCCGATCAGATCGTTTAAATTGAGTAAATCTAAAATCGAAAGCTAGTTTGTAGATCTGTAAGGTAGATCACTACTACCTCTAGCTATCAGTGACAGGGTAACCACTCTCTCGAATAGACGATTGAGCATGGAACAACCATGGCTCCAAGACTGCGAGCTGCGCTAACTCGGAGTACGCGATGAATTGGCTTTATTGAGAACGTGAGTCTAAAATCTGCGAGCAACTTAGACTACACACAGAATCCAAATAAAACCTACGTATGCTCTTCCCCCCTCCCCCGCTATATCTCTCATCTCTCTATGAAAGGTGCGTAAACGCGAGAGATAAGGCTTTCATCCCTTCATAATGGGTGTTCTCAGTTCATTGTCGCTACTCAACTACGTGGAAGGCGCTGGAATATGCGCTGTTCTATACACAATCGGCCTGGTGATTTGTCGTCTATGGTTGAGCCCAATTGCATCTTTCCCGGGGCCATGGCTCGCTCGCATCACCTTTTGGTATGAGTTTTATTACGATTGGGTGAAGGCCGGACAGTTTTATATGCAGATTGAACATATGCATCGACAATATGGTTAGTCGTCCCTCTCGCTGACCTGGCCTTATTGCAGCTTAACTTCTAATTTTGGCTGCTAGGTCCGGTCGTACGCATCACGCCTACCGAGATTCATGTCCGTGATCCGGCATTTTATCACGAGCTCTTTGTAACAGGGGCTGTTCGAGAGACAAACGCTTACCCGAGATTCGCAGAAGGGACTGGTTTTGAAGGTCTGTATGCCTGTCTTACATCCCCACCGCGAGAGAAAATTGGCTAATAGAGGATGTTCTGAGGCAGATATGGTCGCCGTTTCTACCACCCACGAGATGCATCGCGCAACACGAGCTCCCTTGAATCCCTTCTTTTCGGTAGCTGGAATAACTCGTGTGGAGGACCGGGCTGTTCAACGCGTAAAGCAGTTACGGGACCGATTAGAAGAATATGTGAATACCGGCAAACCAGCCAATATGACACATGCTTTTGGCTCGATGATGACAGGTCTGGATAGAACCCTTTCCTTTTATCCTTTGTTGCAATGCGAGATACTTATTGATATTGCCAGATATTGTTTCTTGTATGTTGTTCGAGGAACCTAGCGATTACCTTAAAGATCCTACATTCAATGCCGATTGGTAGGGCTTCCCGTCCACGACGCCAGCAACATGATTTACTTACTTCGCCATAGGTTTGAGTTACTGAAGAAAGGCTCTATGACAATTCCGCTGCTGGCTCATTTGCCGTGGATCGCGAAGTACGTCCTTGTTCAAGACGCAGAGAATATGCCAACTTGACTAAAACTATCGATAGGGTTTTGGTAATGCCAGTGGTTCGGACCATCTCCGAACGAGTGACTAAATGGAGGATCTGGGACGATGTGAGCAGCATAGTCGGTCCTTTAAAAAAGACCTACTAGAAGACTGATTACTTCTTAGAAAGCGCGCCGACAGATCGTCAAGGCCAAACTTAGGCCGGCAGATGAATCCAAGAATCGGAGTGACACCACGCTCTTTGACCACCTCGTGCATAGCGAGCTGGTGGAGTCGATTTTCGGCAATGGTGGGTTTGCTCGATTATCGCAAGTAAGAAAACTCGGCTGCATGATTTGGCTAAGCTAGCGCGAGCTGTTCCTTGTTCTGACTGACTAGTGGCAGTTGATTCAGCAAGCAGGGACCCATAATGTGTCCACTACCCTTGGCACTATTGTCACCTATCTAGGACTCAACCCGGAAATGGAGGAGAGGCTTCGTCAAGAACTGAAGGAACTATATGTCGAGAGCCGTCAAGTAGGACCGTCGTGGCGGGAATTGGAAAAATTGCCGTACTTGAAAGCTTGCTATCAGGAAGGCCTGCGGTAGGTTTCTCGTCCTGCAAAGTTCACGCAAATCCCATGCTGAGACACCGATAGAATGGCAATGGGACTATTACATCGACAAGTGCGAGTGTCACCAAAAGCCGACTTGGAATGTAATGGCTGGACAATTCCCAAGGGAGTAAGTCGCTTCTTTTCTTCCTACCAATCTCGACCACTGATGAGTATACCCCCTTAGACACCAGTCTCGATGACCAACCACTGGATTCATATGGATCCGAACGTTTTCCCAGAACCAGCCTCATACAATCCTTCCCGGTGGCTTAGCGGTTCGGAGAAAATGAAGGTACAGCAAGACTACTTTGTTCCGTTCTCCAAAGGGTCTCGTGCTTGTGTAGCTAAAAAGTAAGCATCTCTTACTTGTCTCTGGGTCTTCAAGACTAACTAACCTGATACAGTCTCGTGGACATGGTTGTCTACCACACCCTCGGAGAACTGTACGGTCCACATGCACCGAGGATAAGGCTCTACGAGACAGATGAGACTGCAATTCGTCCAGTCCATGGTTTTCTGTTTCCATTTCCAAGATTAGATTCTCCGGGTGTGAGGGTCATTTTAGAAAGAGATATTGGAAGCGGTGTCAATGACAGACATCACTACAACTTGGGAGAATCATGTATTCCCGGTTGACGGAAGACATGTTCTGTTTCAGAAACCCAATGTGGAAGTTCATCTAGGCAAGCCTAAAGGCTCAACATCCTGGTTTCTATCTCCTTGCTATTTGGTAGAGCAGATTCATAGGTCTTATTCAATGTATGTAGTGGAATTCGCGCAGCGAGTCTTGAGATTTATTTCCGTGTTGTCTCGGTGACACTTCTAAGCCTGCATGGTGAGCGGCTACGGATGATTCATGTTTGAGTTATCATTGAACCCTGATAGGGCGGGCTTCCACCGAGGGTCGAGGAAGCTCCTCACTTAAGCGCTCTATGAAATGTTTCAGTGCCCCCGTAAGATTACTACTCATTAACATTATCTTTATTGAAACAACCAGATCTTCCTAATTTAGTATCTTTACACTTTCATATACTCTGTTTTCCTAAGAATGGATCCCGCAACACCTAAAACAGCACCCTCTCCCCAAATTCACAGAGGAGAGGTGTGGTACAAAGTCAACACACCAGAGTTCGACACGGTAGCCTACGATCCTCTGGACCCTCCCAAGCGATACCACACCGGTGTCTTCATTGAAACAGACACGAAGACCCTCGAAGGAGCGCTATTTCAAGTCACCGGCGACATCATCGCCCGGAGCGGCATGCGGTTCGAAGTGAAAGAAAACTATGTTCCTACAGCGGATAGATTTTATCACAGAAGTACAGATGTTGGATGGATTCGCCAAGCCGATTATCCGAGAATAAGGGGGATCTTGGAAGCCCTGCCCAAACCGACCAAGCAGCAGGGAATTGACTTTTGGAGCAAGGAGCCAGATAAGTGGAATAAGCTTACTTGGACGAAGCAGGATGGAGATCTTTACGGGCCAGGCGAGCAACGGCGGCCAATTATGAAGTGTAATGAATGGACACATCAGCTTGCGATTCCAGAGTTGCGACGCGAAGGAATTTTACATAGCTCATTTTGATTTGAAGCATCGATGTTGTCAATGGTACAGTACCTACCGAGCAAAAATCTACGAGCACCTCGACGGCTGCCCTTCTGGTTCTAGTAGGTGAGCAGTGCCGTCCTGAGGTCGCGCGAAGAGGTGAGTGGGGCGGGTGATGGGGGTGAGGGTCACCCGATGGTCGCGCGACTAGACGCCTAGCGCTGACACAGGTGCATCCTTCGCGTCTTGGCTGTTCCACTCCCCTAAATTTTGAGGATTGATTGGGTGAAGTTTAGCTAGAATTTATTGTTGAAATTAGCACTCTCTTGCTGCTTTGGAGCCATACCATCACACTTCTTTTTTGACCTTCCAAGCAGCGGAGTGCCATAGGAGAGAAAGTATAGGCCAAAGATGTTAAATGGTGAATGTAGCTCATCCGATTTTGGTCCCCTTGAGCTCTGTAAATAAGGCCTGTCTTTAGCAACAGGTCGTATGTTGATGACTTATTCATTCTGGAGTTCAAGTTGGATTCCTTTGGATATGGGGTCTACGAGTTTTTGAAGACGTTCCATGGCATAAACAAGGGAAGCATGAGGCGCAAGAAAGTAACACTATAGGTATATAGGGAAATATCCATATTACCACATTTTCGACTGTGGGGAAGGTATTAGTTTGATATTAAGCACCCCTCCTTATGTGGGCTCTGTATTCTTAAATTATTGACAAGCTATGATATTTTTCACTAAGTATTACGAAAGAGGTGCAATTAAATGGTCTATATTTATAACTGTCTGAGGTTCTTTTAACCATGTCATATTACAATCAACTCTTGCAGAGACGCCTGTCAAACCCTGGTATCTCTCCAAGCTGTCTGCGTGCTAGTGAAGGTTATTGAACTCTCCGATGACTAGTCCAACTAGTCGACGAGGTGACACTACCGAGTGTCCGAAGGTGCGACGATGTGGTATCCAACGACCCAATCCAAGGTCCGATGAGGTCCGATGATCGATCAACTAAACACAGCAAGGATAGAAGCAAGGTCTACCGAGTACGTATACTCAGTAGTTGAGGATAGTAAGACTTGACGAATCAAACTAGAAATGTTCGAATGTAGGTATCCAATTGACAATGTTAAACAACATGAAGACTAACTACAATGATAAACGAGTTTCCTTATATATCCCATGATCCGTGAGTCAGTATATGATGTGGTAGATGTTTGGTATATGATATCCTCTTGGCATATCGTTTTGTCGACTGCGTCCTCTATTATATTACTTCTAAGCGCGTTGAGTAAAGATAAGGAATGGCTGCACTTCAGCCATATGATATCTCTTATACAGAAAGATGCAGCGCACTTAGAAATGATATCATAGAAAGCTGGCTTATTTTGCAGGGAAAGAACCAAGATTTAGTTAGTTAGTGTGGCAGAAAAATACCGCTACACTAAAAAGGGTCAACCCTTTGTAGTAAGGGTTTTTCTAGTGTATATACGCGGCGACAGTTAGTTATATTTACGGCCGCGGTTCACCGCCTAGGCACGTGTCCCGCCGTCCCCTGCTGGGGCAAAGGCCGTGTGGCCGCGGGAGATGACTAAACCGCTTATATCATCGCCTTTCTTGGCCGATTGATTCATTGCATAAATATTGCTGTTGGAACCATTGTTCAGCTGATATGCCTAAGTCATGTGATTCCTCGGCATAGGCAGCTGATATATCTTCAACGAAGCGAGTAGTCTAGAATAACACTTCACTTTTACCCACCGAGCATATACCTATATTCAGTTGAATCGATAGGATATCTGCTTAGGGCAATGACCAAGTCAACCGACACTGATCAGTAGACGTACAGATCAGGATATACGCAACTGCGAAGCTTGAAACTGAGTCAACAGCCCTAAGAAGCTGTTTTCTATGATTGCCTAGCTATTGCCCTATATCAGTTGAAGGAGAAGATTGTGACAATTCGAAGCTTGAACGGACATTTAACAGCTCCAAAAACTGTTGAATAAGTATCGCCTAGAAGTGCACTCTCTTGCTAATCATCATTTATAGAGCCCGAAGGTCTATAAATACGTCCAAAAACATCAAAAATCTCAATTCTTGACCACTATCTCTTATTTTCCCCATTTTCCGCATTTTCCCTATTTTTCTCTTATTTTCTTATTTCTTACTTTTTCCCTTCTACCCCTCTTTTGTGTATTTGACTATCTATTTTTAGAAGTTAACCGAAGGACCCCTGCAGATGTAACGTATCAGAAAAACAATCAGCTACCAATTTTAGCACTTTTTTCCCTTTTTCTACCAATTACTATTTCAGAGAATCATTTCTATCTCTATCCCAGTGATTATTCTATATTATCCCTTGCCCCTTGCCCCTTTCTATCTATCCTTTATACCTTGTTACACTCTTCTACACTCGCACTACCATGTCTCAACTACTACAGTCCTCATCAAGTGGAGATAAGGATTGGGAAATCGATTTGGGTACAGCCACAAAACAGGACCTTAATACCTATGCGATAAATATGCAATTTACAAACACTATCCTTGATCACAACCTGTAGATAACATTCCGAGAACAATTCAAAGGCTGGAAACCTGAATATTTCAAGCAACTCAGCCCTTATGCAAGAGTGAACCTCAGAAACAATCTGCTTCAGCGAGAAGTATTCGTTCGTTATCATAACACGAGGAATCTTCTCTATGACATACTTTCCGAAGTTATTCAGCAAGATGAATTCCATGAATGGACTGATGAAGAGCTTAAAGCTGCTCTAGAAAAACTTGATTTACCAATAATTACTGCTATACTCCGAAAACGCTTAAATCTAATACGCGATAGTTTAAGAGAGAATACACAAGCTACAGAAGGTTATTCAAACCATTCAGCTTCTCTTAAAGCTAATCCGCAAGTGAGACGAGACTATCCAGATCTTTCAGCCTCTCTAGAAGACCGTTTCATTACTCCCAAAGCCAATCCTTTTATCCCAGGAACCAATTACGTTTCTGAAACTGATTATCTTACCCTTGAGACTAACCGCCTTGCTCAAGAAAGCAATCATGCACTCTCTATGAGGCCCAAGAATGACCTTTCTAAGGAAATCGCCTCAGTCACAAAGATTTACACAGAAGACCAGAAATATAGCGGTACGGACAACAGCAGCCTTGACTTTAAACTGAACATCTTTTATGACATTTGCTCTAGAGCTGGTCTACTACTACATGGATACAAGGCTGCATTGCCAACAATGTTTAAAGGTGTTGCTGAAGACCACTATTACAGCAGTAGTCTATCATCAAAGACGTTTTAAGAAGCATATTACCACTTATGCCAATTCTTTGAAGGACCCGAGTTCTACCGGCAGAACTTAACCAAGTGGAATACCATATCGCTCCAGAAGATCATGAATGATAACCATAAGAAATCAATCTATTAAGGTTTTCAACTCTTACTCAGCAATCTCCTAAAACAACGTCACGGCCTCCACCCTGAGCTCCGAACCAACATGAATCTGATTAACAAGCTTATTACAGCTTGCCAGGGAGTACCAGCATGCCGCATGGCTATTGCCGACCCGCCTGAAGACCTCGCAGTATTGATCAATAAACTGCAATCCTCAATCACCACGTGGGAAAAGGAGAATCCACAACATGGAACCTCTCACACAAGTCCCCGAGAAGAGACCTTCTATACTGATAGAAGGTATCACAATCAAAACAGGAACTACAATCAAAACAAAAGAGGTCTATCGGGCAAATGCTACGTCTGCCAGAAACTAACCTGCCGCTCTTGGAGACACACTGAAGAAGAACAGAGGCAATCTAAGGAGAAATATCAGTAGCGTTTCAACAATGACAGAGGAAAGAATGGCGACTTCAACAGACGATACAGGCAGTATATAATATATTGCGAAAGGAATGACAAAGAAGAAGAAGCAGAAGCTTTTGAAGCACTTATACTTAATGCTCAAACTATTGTACCTGAAGCTGAAACAACAGACCTTGATAAAGAATATAATCTTACTGATACATTCTTTACCTCATTCGGCTCAATTACTGCTCAACAAGCAATGACTACAACCTCTGAACTTGCAAATCGATCTTTTACCCATTGTATCAATGATCGAAAACCCTTGAACTTGATAGTTAATACCGACCCATTCAGCTATAACGCCAATACCACTTCCGCGAGCGCGACCCGATACAACTCTAAAATCTTTATGGGAATAATGATCGATACCGGTACCTCTGAAAAGTTTACAGCTGGATATGGCCAATTCTAGGCACTTTAGAATACAGAAAACATTACATTAGATACCTCGACAGCTGGTCAGGTAAATGTTCAATTCGGCATTGGAACAACTTCTTTAATTGATTCTGCAAGAGTTTTAACTCTAATTGGTAACATCCAATTCTATGTTATAAACGCTGATACCCCATTTCTGCTATGCCTAGCGGATATGGACAATCTCGGAATATACTATAATAATCTTAAGAATGTTATTGTGGCCCCGAAGCCTGCCTCCAGATCTGCTACCAAATCATTTGTTGAGATCCCTGTTATTCGTCGATTTGGCCATCTATTTCTGTTATGGAATTCTGCTCTATTCTCATACCTCACTTCTTCATTTGATATAAATCCTTGCTTTCTAACAGATATTGAGTTACGGAAATTATATTGCCGCTTCGGACATCCATCTGTTAATAGACTTCAGATACTTCTAAGAAGTGCTGGCCATAAGCTAAATATAGCAGCGTTAGAATATCTCATTAAGTTCTGCTACTATTGTCAGAAGTTTGGCAAATCTCCCGGTCGATTCCGATTCAATCTCAAGGATGAAGTACATTTCAACTTTAATATTATTATCGATATTATGTATATTGACAATATATCTCTCCTTTACGTTATTGACGAAGCAACTCGCTTCCAATCCGGCCGATGGTTGAAAGATATCAGTGCTAAACACACCTGGGATATACTGCGAATGTGCTGGATTGATACCTACCTAGGCCCTCCAGACTTGATCACACATGACGCCGGAAAGAACTTTGTGAGCAAGGAATTCAAGACCTATACAAAAACAATGAATATTAGCACAAGAAGTATTCCCATTGAAGTACACAACTCGATAGGCATGATTGAAAGATACTATAGCCTACTGCGCCGAGCCTACCAGATTATCATTGCTGAGATCCCTGATATTGACAAAGAGATCGCCCTTCAAATGGCTTTTAAAGCTATTAACGATTCCGCGGGACCTGGAGGCTTGGTTCCTATCCTACTGGTATTCGGCGCATATCCTCGCATGGTTGATTCAGATGCACCTTCGTTATCAACTTCCCAGCGGGCTGCAGCTATCAGAAAAGCCATAGCAGAGATCAAGAAACTTAGAGCAGAGCGCCAACTGGCTGATACATTAAATATGAGAAACGGCCTATGCATTACGGCTGTACATGACTTGCTACCAAGCTCGCCTGTCCTTGTCTGGCAAGAAGGAAACGGAGGAAAAACAGGCAGCTAGACTGACCCATTTACCCTTTTAACAATTGAAGGGGAAACCTGCACAGTCAAGTTACCTAGTGGCCCAACAGAATTCCGATCGACAGTAGTCAAGCCATATTATTCAGAAGCTCCAGAATCAGACTAAATTGATCGAACAGAACACGGTATTGATAAAGAATCACGCTCAGATCCCGCAGAACCTCCAGAAGTACACCCAGGACCTATCCTTAGGCGCTCCGGACGAACTCGATTGCCTAATACAGACCGTAAACCCGCCCCTATACCCCTACAACTTGTACAATCACAAAAACGAGGCCTAGGCCGCCCACGCAAGCATCCTTTGCCCACAAATGTCTTCTTGCAAACTGGGAGCGATCCCGGTATCCAACTATATCATGTTTCAAGGTAAAAGGAGGTCAATGGCCTGCTTGAAAAAGGGGTATTTGAGTTCCTCAAATCTGAAGACATTCTACCAGGGACCAGACTCTTCAACTCACGCTTTGTTGACGAGATCAAGAATAAAGGAACAGAGAGAGCATTTGAGAAATTGCGACTGGTTATACAAGCCTATAATGACCAGGGAAAAGATCTAATTCTTACGCAATCTCCGACGATCCAGCGAGTCAGCCAGCGCCTTATTCTTTGTATTGCTTCAAGTATAACAGATTTTCAGCTATATCTTCGCGACATTTCGCAAGCGTACGTGCAATCAATAACTAAACTCAACCGAGAACTCTATGCGCGTTTACCGAAGGAACTTATTGATCAACTTGGACTTACCAGTAACACTGTTATGAAGGTTATCAAACCTCTCTATGGAATCCCTGAAGCAGAGAACCATTAGTTCAGAACCTACCATTCTTACCACTTAGAATACCTCCGGATGAGCCAATCAATATTCGACCCATGCCTACTCTACACTATGGATAGCCCTAATTCAGGAGAATTTACTGGTTTCGGCATTGTTGGACTTCAGACTGACGATACCCTCATTCTCGCAGATGCCACGTTCGCTGAATCTGAAGAGATTGAATTACAGAAGGCTCAATTTCTGGCTAAAGACCGCGAGAAGTTAACCATTGAAAAACCTTTGAAGTTCAATGGCAGCATGGTCAAGCTAGAACCTGATGGGATTACTCTTACCCAGGAGACCCAATGTATCAAACTATTACTCATTGGCAAGACAACCGCTCAGGCACCAGGCACCCTAAAGGATCGATATATTGCAGAACGCGCAAGAGATACCTATATTGTTTCTGTCTGCCAGTCAGAGGCTTCATTCGACTTATCATTCGCTGCCCAAGTGATCAACCCAAGCAAGGAAGATGCTGAATTCCTCAACAAGCGACTTAACTGGCAGCTAAAGAATACCGCCAGAGGCCTTAAATATGTCAAACTGGACCTGGAATCTCTTTAACTGCTAGTTTTTACAGACGCATCATTCGCCAACAATAAGGATCTCTTTTCTTAAATTAGCTATGTTATCGTACTAGCCGACAAAAGAAATGCCAGTAACACTACCGCCCCGAATGCCAACATTGTTCATTGGAGTTCTATCAAATGCAAACGTGTCACCCGCAGTGTTTTAGCATCAGAACTTTACGCTATGATTTACAGTTCAGATATTGCATTCGCAATAAAGTCAACTTTAGACTAAATATTGCAAGTTAACATTCCAATCGTACTCTGCATTGACTCGAAGTCATTATACGATTGCCTTGTACGGCTCGGATCTACGCAAGAGAAACGCCTAATAATTGATGTTATGTGCCTCCGACAAGCCTATAAATGCCGCCAAATTACGGATATCAAGTGGATTGATGGAAATTCTAACCCTGCCGATGCAATGACAAAAAGCAAGCCCTGCAACGCCTTAAGACAACTCATAGATACGAACCGTATCGACTTACAGGCTATTGGTTGGGTTGAACGCTCGAATTGAGCAACACCTGAGTACCGGGAAATGGGATGAATTTTGGATTCTGGAACTGCACGCTTTGTTTTTGATATCTTAACCTTCACGTTCTTACCACTTTTAAAGTAGGCCCAGTGTTGGAACTATTGTTCAGCTGATATGCCTAAGTCATGTGATTCCTCGGCATAGGCAGCTGATATATCTTCAACGAAGCGAGTAGTCTAGAATAACACTTCACTTTTACCCACCGAGCATATACCTATATTCAGTTGAATCGATAGGATATCTGCTTAGGGCAATGACCAAGTCAACCGACAATTGCATTGTCATTGTGTTTTATTGCAGTTTTATTGCATTTATACGGCATTTTTCGGGACAGTATTATCGTGATATATCGTTTGTTTTGTCGATCAGGAAGCCTCACAAATTGCATAAATATCGGCTTCTTTATCGTATAGTTAGTTGAATCAAGACCTTCATTCAGGTGAAAAACGATCATATTCCTTGGTTGAATAAACGCTTCTCGGTAGACCCACATATTTCTGCCACAGGCCGCCAGGGGGTAAGCCCTGGGCATCACTAACTAGTTCTAGTTCTAGTTCTAAGTACAAAATAAGGGATTTTAGCGTTTTAAATAGCTGCTGCAGTCAAGAATCAGAGCCTATAGATCAGGCAGAAGTTAATGCTAGCTGCAGAGGTCCTCCTAATCTCTATAACTTATCCTACTATCTCTATCTTTTTTTTGGGGGGGGGGTCTCAGTCTAGCTGAAATAATGGATACCGAGTGCATATATCTTTAAAAAAACGAGTTTCTGAAAGCTACGCAGCCAGCTCGGTTACGCCTTTTGGGATACCAAGCAGGTAAAGGATTATATCAGAAGGGGACCCTGGAGGTCGGGGCAGGTGCCTCTTTGCTATACGGCAGAAGAGAAAATGTAATATAGTCTTTTTTCGAACTGTAGCGACAGAAAAGATAGGTATTTTTATAATTGAACCGTTCGTGATAGGCTGCGAAATCTCGGTAGCCCGTACGAGCAGCTAGAATCCGTGCTAGAAGTGGTTTTAGGAGCTTTAGCTCTGCAGGGCATCTAGGGAAGTTAGTAATCTAAAGATCTTGATAGGATTGAGGGACCGTAAACTACCAATATCTTTAAAGAGCAGTTATAATGTCTGTTTTAGCCTGCCGCCTTAGCGAAACGTACGAATGTTTATTTAAAAAAGGAAGATCTATAGCAGTATCCTTCTTTGCAGCTTAATTGGCTGTCTCATTCTTAGGGATTTTCGTATGACTGGGAACCTAACAGACCCGTACAGAGCCGCCATTAGTGTATTAGAATCTCTCTCGTGTCAGCCAGATCTGGGCTAGGGCTTGGAAGGATTCGAAGACTCCTTGTAACAAGCCTGTGAAAGGTAAAAGAAGGCGCGTAACTACCTCTAGATTATTTAGACAGACCCAGAGATTGGTAACATAGCGAACGGTATCTAGTTTAAAAGCTATTTTAATTCCTGCTAGGGCTGCTTCAGTTTCGACATCAAAGACCTCTTTATTCGATTTCAGAGAGAAGGAAGACTGCTAGAATAGTATTTTAGATTAATACAGGGCATAACCGTTGTCTACTATACCGTTTTCTAGTTTTGAGCTATCTGTAAAGACCTTAATATCAGTCTGCAGGAGAGAGGCGTAGAATCTTTGAAATCTATCGGCTGCCTGTTTCTTAGATATATCTGTAGGGGCTCCAATTCGCTGTTGAACTGCTTCGCGTGCCTCTTGTAGAGTCCAGGGAACATTTTGCAATAAGGTTAGTTGTTCTGACTCAGGGAGAGCTAGCAGGCGGCATACAAAACAGCTAATCTAGAGACCAGTTCGGGTTACCTTTTTTGCTCTTCTGCGGAAAAGGTGGTAGGGGCCAAGACGGCGGAAACATACCGTACAGCTCGGACCGATTGATGAGCGATAGCTCTGATAAGGCTCGAAAATCGGATGGAAACGCTTGATTCTTTCTAATACTACAACTGCAGAGGTTCTAGAGATGCAGCGGCCCAGTGTGGGTCAGCTGACTGACTAACTACGTGCAGCCTAGCGCCGCAAGCCATACCATCAGGCTCCAACATACTTCAATCAGAGAGAAATTCGACTCGCTTTCTCACGTTCCTCCTTGTCTCTCAGCTCCACCTCAGAGTACATCCTATCCAACCAGCGGTTACAATCCTTCGCTGCTGACAAGTCTCCTAACTTCAGAGCGATAGACAATAATCTTCGCAAAGCAGCTGCTTTGGCATGGTCATTCTTCTCGAAAGGGATATTCCAACTCCTTATTTTAATTGCCTCCTGGAAAGATAACCTCGCATCGTGCAAGTCCCCTAGGATCTCTTCTGCGCCCCCGAGCAAAAAGAAGCTCAGTGCAGAGTCGAGATTTAGTTGCCGATGTTCATGGTGACCGAAGGTGGCCGCGAGGGGATAGATGCGTGTGCACAACGAGCGAACGACATTTGTCATGTCTCCGTATCTCCCATCTCTTCCCAGGCTCCTCACTGCAGTGTGCCATAAGGTGAATGTCTCGTGGCTTGCATCTCCCAGCTCAATGTCGGCGGTATGCAGGGTTTCATAGATCTGCTCTATTGGCTTCCCTTCGAAGAGATTGTAGAACTCGCCGATGTCAGCTCTGGGAAAACTGGCCTGATTGTAAGATACGTAAGCCCGGATCTCATCGCATCTAGCATTCACTTGCCACAGCCGACGACAGTACGAGTCAAAAGACTGGTACAGATGGCCGTGGGGGTCCAAAGAAAGTCTGGGTAAACATTGGAATAAGATACGACGGGGGTCATTTGGCTTCAAAATGCTCTGGGACCAGGCTAGAAGATTTTCGACCATGTGCCGCGAAATAGGACCGTGGCCACCCCTTTGAAGAAGGAGGAGAATTGCAAGTAGATCTGGAAATTGTCGATGATGATTGCTTCCGACGAGGTTCCCATGAACCTTGAATGAGTCGCGCACGATAGCCCAACCTCGTTCGGACCGACCCGCTCTGAATTGCTCCAAGGCGTCAACAATCTTGTTATGTACCTCACTGAGCTCTGATAGCCTCAGCCGAAGATCCATAGATCTGGCATAGAGACCTTGTGGATTTGGTGCCCAGATGCCCCGCTCAAATGAAGTCTCAAAATGCAGTCGCGTGTAGAAGAGAAATCGTCGGAAAGATTTAAATACTTCGGGGTCCTGCAAAATCGTGAGCCGGAAGGGGAGATCGACATAGGTGATATTCCTAGCCTCCCGTTTTTGTGGAGTACGGCGATAACGTTGCCCTCTTTTATAGTGTTGAGCAATGTCCATATTGTCCAGAAGTAGGCCGTCAGCTAGCACTAGACTCGTCCAATTGTTGACTGCTGAGCCTTTTTCACCTTTGATCTTCGATACTTCCTCCCAGCAGAGGTTCTTCGTAATTCCATGACGTTTTAAAAAGGCCTTCCATTGATCCACTCTGGCTTCTTAATTAGTATGCGCACGAGATTTCTGTGATCGAAACTATGGTCGCTCACGTTTTGCGGGGAGTCGATCGTGATGATCTCATCCGCTTTAGGCTCCATTCCTCAATGACATACAGCTGAGTAATTTCTGCGACAAGACTGTCTGACGGTTTGAGTGGTAAACATGCGTCCATATCTGCAAATATGCTCCGGAAACTCTGGACAAAGAACGTGCCCTCGTGAGCCTGGGGTTGTTTCCGTAACTTCTGCGGACTACTCCCCCGACAGTTCCCTTCGCCCCTCCGGAAAGAAAAAGAAAAAATCATAACGAATGACCATCTGCAGGTTTATCCTCCAATGCCATCGAGCCATGGAGACCAGGGGGTTTGCTGGCAGCTCTCATCGGGGTTTATACATTCAGCCTCGTCCGACAGAGCCAATGGGGCAGCATCAGCAGCGTCTGATTATCCCAAGGCCAAGGCGCCCGATCATCAACCCCGCCTCCAACATCGCCAGTGACATATTATTGGTGTGATAGAGGGAGCCACCTCATGGCCAATATACTAATGCACACTTTTGTTCGCTTCGCTCTGACTCTAGTATCAATCCGGTAAGGAGCAGGCATGTTCTCCTCTATAGTGTAGACAACGAATACCCTCTTTTCCTGTGATATCACTCGAGTCAAGGGAGGAAACTGTCTATAAAATGGCATCAAGATCCCCCGTTCAACCTAAGATTTGCCCATATCTCGCTCCGCTCAAGTTCCAACACCCGGACAAAAGAGACTTTTTTTCTTTCATCTTGCTTCTGCCAGTTTCGAAACCACAACTCACAACGCAATATGAACATCGACACCAAGTCCATGAGCCATCACGATGTCATTCAACGAGTAACCCAGTCGATTCTACGCTATGCTCTCGAAAAGTGCGTATGCGCTGAGACCCCATACGTGGATTGCAGATGCACTTACAAGGTTCTAGGAAGAACTGCAAGTTGATCATCATACTCGGACATCTACGATCGGGAAAGTCGAGCCTATTCGAGTCGCTTACCAACCGAATAGGCCATTCAGGGCATGGAATTGAGTCCGGTAAGTTCTTCTGCTGGATCATTATCCAAGATATTGCATGACTGATACGCGTGACGTGGAGTGACCAAAAACTATTCTCTCGGACGAGCAAACCTCGGAGGAAAGGTCTACCTCTTTGTCGATACCCCAGGGCTCAATGATCCGAACATCAGTAATGCGGATATCCTGAGAGAGATCGCGAAGCTTCTCGAGGTCACCAAAACTTCTGTGACATATGCCGGCATTCTCTATGTACACCCAGCGAATCAAATTTACTCAGACGAGACTGAAAAGGGCCTTAAGTTTTTGGAGGTCTTCTGCGGACTTGACTACTCCCCGTCTCTGACTTTCGTCACCACCGGGTGGGACGCATTATCGCTAAACCAGATCCCCCGCAGCGACGCATCAATCCGGCAAATGCAGACGTTCAAATGGACTGCATTTATAGAGAAGGGAGCCAAGGTCTATCATCATGGTAGACGCTATGATGGAGGTCTCCCCACACTCGAAGTGCTAGATATCGACGGTGATCGAGAACCTCGATCTCGGACAGCTCAAGGAATAATTGCTGATTTGTATCCACATGAAAAGAGCTATGCCGCACCCCTAATCATCCAAGAGCTGCGAATGGAGCTGAATCTTGAGGATACCACTGCTGGGAAGTATCTCGGCATGACCTCTCAAAAGCTTGTTTATCCTGGTACACAGAGCACCAATGGCCAACAATCTGGTGAAACAGGCAATCAATCAGCTGGGATCAGCTGGATGGATGCATTTCTCTCTGTGATGATGATACCGGTAGACATGATCCGGGGATTTGTGACTGCTCTCTGGAACTTCATTTCTCTTCTGCAAAAAGCGCTGGCCACACTTCTTATGCCACCAGTCGAAATCTCCATTCATCGTGTTTCGGCAGAGGGGGTCGAAGCGCTTGTGACCTTACCAGGGGGGCTGAGATTTATTGTCGGATACGGCCGGCGAGGACCGTATTGGAGGCGCTGGGACTCTCAAGCTGAGGGCCAAACCACTTCTGAGGCCGACGATGACAATTCCGATATTCTTGTCGAAATTCCTGATGGCCCCATGGGAAATTGGTCTAGATCATCTGATGATAACGAAAGCGAGACGAATCCGGATTATCTCGTCGTTTCGGAAGCGTTTAGGCTAGCTATGCTCAATCACGGAGACCCAGTGACACCTGAAGAGCCGCACCTTGAGGCTGGATCAACTGAGGGGCCTTGGGGCTCAAAGTGTAGCATCCTCTGATTCATAATAGCAAGTCCTCCAGATGGATTTACGTGGTGTTAGTTTTCCGGTACGGCTGTGAGCAAGGCAACCTAGTATGACTGGGAAATTGTTACTAAGGGAGAGCCTTCTCTCATTGGACTTTATGTTAATGCAAACAACTCGTGTTTGGATGCCTCCTGTTTACGTGGGACACGAAGGGTCAATGGCATTCTCTATACACAGCCCGTATCTGACGTCCTCGAAATCTTCCGAAAGATTTACATTGACCTCTGGCTTGTTGCCACTCCGATGTGGGCCCGTTCTTTTCCGGGGCGAAATAATCTTCCGTACAAGGGTTGAGAAAGGGAAGATGTCGCCTGGACTAAAGCCAGACTCATGGTGATTCCAGACATTCCATTTTTGATGGTTTCAGGAAGCTCTAGTAGAATCTTATCTTTATTTTGTATGACATTGATACTTTCTGCGGGTATCAATCAATCAATCAATCAAAATTCTATTAACCTGATGAAGCCTATCTATTGAAACGACCGGCTATGCAGGCGCTTCGCCGAATGAAGCAGAATCTCGAGCCCTTACGCCATATAAACCCACAAACGCAGTAGATAA
>NW_026515923.1:0-87120 GCF_023601865.1 Aspergillus affinis | reverse complement strand
ATAGTCAAGCCTTGGGTTTGACGATACTATTGCCGATATTGGAAAACCATGACTATATAGTATCGTGAACAGCCCTAGATAGAATCACTATCGCTTGGGACAATACAGAACCCATTCAACAGGCTAGAATATCGAAGGTCCATCGCATCTAGGATCACAGCCGAGCCAGTCGCATTCTTTCCGTGGGTATACGCGAAATCGCTCAAGGAGCTTATCTTTCCAGCCCTTCAAATTAGGGCTGCTCCAGTCTCCATACGCTCGTTCCGTAAAAGCTACGCCATACTTTGCGTTTTCGGAGAGAAAGAGATTGAGAATTGAGAATTGCGCATTGTTAGCGTCAATGAGAGCCACCACTTAGGAATGTTTGTCTCCAGACTTGGCGGAGGGAAGTCTATGAAGCGAGGGAATCAGATCGCAGTTAGCATCTCGGAACATCATCTCCAGGTAATATCTTCGAGCCTTGACACTATCATACCTGCAAATTTACACCTTGAGAATGTGGTTTTATGGACAAAATTCATGACGGCCAAGAACCACAATCATTGCCAGCTTAGAACAGCCCTGGCAGAGGGATCGGCTGCTCGAAGTGCGCACCGGAAAGGCGAAGCCAGCCTTTGGTCTGCCTGTACAATCCGCCATCTTCAAATCAGTACGATACGGCTCAAGGTCGGTGGACAAGCTGGACTGCCAAGTTGATGAGTATGTCTATAATCACCGAGATCGGGATGAGTTACAAACCTCGATTGACTGAAGGAAGTCTCATGGGGCTTGCCCGCAGATTTCTGAACGACAAGGATGTGTTATTATAAAAGAGTGCCACAATAGGAATCATTCGTTTGATAAGGATGGCCGAATTCGCTATCACGAACACGAAAATATTATAACGTGGTAATATTCATCCTTTCATTTCCCATCACCAACCTGGCCAAGTCAGTCCTAATTGTATCCGATTGACAGTGAAGCCTCAATCGTTTTAGTGGTTGAGCTTGAAAGCATTGAGTGCAGTAGTATATTATATTTACTGTTGTTTCCTGGGATAGCATGAATGACCTCATGCTTGCTTCTATCTTTAGTTTAAAAGACCCAGCAATAGAGCTTAATCGATAAACTATTATAAGCTCGCCGAGCCTGCTCTTTCTGCCGTATGTACATGTTTGGTGGGTGAAAAGTATTCCCTGGGACAGCGCAGCCCCGAATAAGCGAACTCATGAGCCCAAAATCCAGATATCCATGGATGATGTTCTGAATTTTCCTAGTGGATCCGTTTCTTTGATGTGTGTACGAAGACCTCGTGAAGGCTTCTTCCCCGGCCCTTTTGATGTCGGACCAGGGAAAGCATTCGTTAAAGTCGCTCCGGAATGTCTTCTAACGGACTCGATTTCGGATATTTTCGGGCTCTGCGACGGAAGAAGACTCGCTTAGCCCATTTCCAGGCTTCAACGCCAATGAAGAACAGAACAGCCTCGACCGCCACAATGCCCCATTCCCAGGTGATGGGCTTATGTTTGAAGACGACGTCGTTCAAAACGGGGATGTAGAGGACAGGGAACATGGTGATCCATCTGGCCATGATGGACCAGGAAAGAAACTTGTTCCGCCAGACGTCGTACATCCACTGTGTAAAGTATTTCTTGGATTTTGGCTGCATGCGGAAGAAAGACCGGCGCATGTTGACCATTTCCCAAGCCAGGAACAGCGCAAACCAAGTCAGGCACACGAACGTGGTGGCACGTGCTCGGAAGACTAGTTCGCGGTCTTTGATCTTTTCTGACCACTCCTTGTTGCAACCGCGGGCCAGTTTACCGTCACCGAATCCCCACATGCGGACAGAGAATGCCGCCAGGCAGAGCGCTGCGGTCCAGATACCATACACCAGAATGTCGATGATCACCTCCCAGGTGAATATGCCTTGCTTACTCTAGGGAGGACGGTTCATGATGTCAGGGGCAGCCACCTCCTTTCCAAGACCCATGTCGGTCATACCCGATGTAATCATGATAATCCAGAGAATTTTGACCGGTGACAGAGGGAAGACAGATTGATTATCAGCGTCTTTGAAAGCCAGTCCGATAAGTAAGGTACAGGCCTGAGCGATGTTTTCTGACAAAAGATGAAGCACGAATTTTTGAATATTATCAAAGATACGACGACTTTCTTCAACGGCATTGAGAATTGACGCGAAGTTATCGTCCGTAAGTATAATGTCAGATGCATCTTTGGCCAATCGGAACCTGCCTGTCCCATAGCGATACTAATATCAGTATGCTTGAGCGAGGGAGAATTATTCACTCCGTCTCCAGTCA
Organism: Aspergillus affinis; assembly: GCF_023601865.1. NCBI lineage: Eukaryota > Fungi > Ascomycota > Eurotiomycetes > Eurotiales > Aspergillaceae > Aspergillus > Aspergillus affinis. Next base: position 84,817 of record NW_026515923.1, on the reverse strand, counting down.
TGGCCGTAAAGCGACCACGGCGATGAAGGGCGTCGATTATGCGTACCTTAGTCTGTGGGGTGCAGTGTGCAATGACCAAAGGCAGAGTCGGAAGCGAATCCACCTCTTCATCAGTGAGTTTGTCGAATTGACTAGCCGTCATTACCATGGCGTCCGCGACATCGGCCGCCACTGCGTTGAAATCAGCAGGAAGAATTCCCACTTGCTGAGCAATCGCTTTGGCAGTGCCAGGGTGATCGCCAGTGACCATATGGACAACAATACCAGCCCGGTAACAGGCTTGTATTGAGTTCGCTGTCTCGGGGCGCGGAGGATCATACAATTCGATCAGTCCCAGGAAGCACAGATCATTCTCTACATCCTCACGTTCCAGGTCGGAACCTTCGAGCAGTTGTGCCTGACCAGTATACGGTCGATGAGCTAGAGCCAATACCCGAAGTCCCAGCTTGGCAAGTTCCTCCATGTTCTGAAAGATTTTTTCACGGTGGTCATCAGTCATTGGCACTAGGGCTGTTCACGATACTATATAGTCATGATTTTCGAATATCGCCAATAGTGGAACCTCGATGCAAAGACTTGAATGGCGATTTCTGTGGGTTCACCCCGCGCGTTCCATTCGCCCTCTTCGGACATGTATACATGAGAGAGGTTGGCCATAGACGCGACGTCCAAGAAATCCTCGAGCTGGCGTTTTCCCGAGACTAGGCCTTCTGCATTTTCTGCTGCGGGACCTTCCTTCTCGTCATCGAATTGCAAAGGAGATACTGGTGTGAAGGTGACATCTCCAATGGTAGGATTGAATGTCTCATTAGATGTGCCAATAGAGTAAGTTCCTTGAGACGGAATCCATGCTTTTTTGACAACCATCTTGCCCTAGGTCAATGTACCGGTCTTCTCGGAACAGATGTCGGTGACGGCACCGAGTGCTTCCAACGTGTCTAACTTGCGAACAATTACGTTCCGCTGGACCATGCGCTTGGTACCTACTGCCATAGTAATTGTGAGCACGACCACCAGGCACGCCGGAATCATACTAATACCGGTTGCAACTGCATACATGATGACTTCGGTATTGCTGCTGAAGAGATTCGCAGCCATGCACACAATGGCAAAAATAACAGTAACTCCAAATGGTAAACAGGCAAGTTTTGACAGCTTCCTTTGTAAGAGCGTTCCGATATTGATACCGAGAAATCGACCCACAGCATCCGTCCCGGTGAGAGTCCAAGCCTGGAAGTACTGTCGCTTCTTGGTTTCACCGTTAGGATCACGCTTGACGGGACGACGCTTACTGTCACTACCCCGCAATGCGAGAGCAATGGAACCGATCTCCGTGGACATACCTGTACTGACGACGACACCACGGCCACGGCCACGGGTGACCGTGCTCGAGCTATAAGCAATATTGAGACGGTCGCCAGGGCCAGTGTCTTCTTTAAATGTTGAGTCACATTCCTTCTGGACGGGAAGAGACTCGCCGGTCAGGAGTGCTTCATCGGTCTCGAAGTTGACTGTTTCCACCAGGCTAGTACTGTTAGTAAAATGATAGAGACGGCCCCAGCGGCTTTCTAGTCGTTTAATATGGTCACAGAGGGCGCTCATAGAGCTGAAACTTGCTAAATCGTAGGATAGAAGTGTTGTCATTGGCAAACGGTAGGTTTCGGCTACAGGTTCCGATGGTCTGGGGTGAGCCATAATGATCGATTGTCAGAGATGGACTGGTTGTGGGGGGAAAGAACGCAAATGGTGCATGAGATGAGGACGAGTTAATGAGTCTGAATCTATGGTTAGCTACATCATAAGGGCAAATTTCCCGGTGGAGATGGCGTTGTGCGTGAGCTGGAGTTTCAAATCGACATGCACGCCGGAATCCTCTCAGAGCGCAGGGTGTTCCGTCCATATGGGATAGCCGGAGGGGAAGATGGAGCCCGTGGAATCAACCTTTGGATCAAGAAGAGTGGACTCACGGTCAATATCGGCGGGAAGAACCAGTGTCAAGTCAAGGCAGGCGATCGGATACGCATCCTGACGCCGGGAGGGGGTTATGGAATTCACAGAGATGGGAGTGTGCCCGGTGAAAGAACACCCAGGTCGCCATCTTTTACACCTCACGCCAACGGCTCATATCATGTTATGCAAGCCCTCGCGGTGACAAATTGGGGGGCAGAAGTTTGTAATATTTCAACAAAAAAGACCAAATTTCCAATGCATTGTCACTTCACCCTCTTGATGATTATCTTGTGAGTGGCTATAAGATAGCGTAGTTGCAAGCATCAACAAGCCCTTGCTTACCTGCACATCCGTATATATAAAGGTGGAAAATTATGGAGCATGAGAAATAATCCGAATGCCAGCCTGTTGTCTCCTGCCGGTATAGACTCATCGAAACTTCCACCACGTAGCATGACTTTGCCAGCTCACTGTGTACGTCTAATCACATAATGAGTCCTAAATTTTGATCCTCGATATTTCATTCAAAGGGTTACAATTTGCGTATTACGTGTACGATTTCATTAATGTCATATTCTCATGCACACCCAAACAAATTGCGCGTGGTCTTTTGGAATATAAATATCGTACCGAGTTTGACGTACTTCAACCTAGTAGGCATATATAAAGGTAGTTATCATAAGGAGAGTAGATCGCACAAAATCATTGGATGTGGATTTGAGTGAATTTGTGGGTCTTCAAAACAGAACTGACATGGAAATGAAGGGGAATTGATTCTATACAATACCATGTGCTTTAGCGCACGCTGCTGAAGCCTTGGAATAGCCAACTTTGTATACATTTTCCACGGAAAACAAGAGAAAAGTTCTTAGATCGCTAGTTTCAATTATTTAGCTTCAGCCCCAATGGAAATATCCAGATACAGGGGTCGCCTGAACTATGTACTTCCCTGATCAGGGCAAGTAATGACATGTATGAGCACCACACCCGTTTGAGTTATGGGAAAACCTGATATGGTCTGCACCCGTAACCTTTTTCCATAGGAAAATGGTACTGGGCTTGGCTTTATCTAATAGGTTGATACTGCCCTCCATGACATCATGTTCATAGTTGGTTGTAAGATAAATGCAAGGGGGAGGCGAAGTGTCCCACGGAAAACAAGAGAAAATTTTTCTGATCGCTAGTTTCAATTATTTAGCTTCAGCCCCAATAGAAATATCCAGATACAAGGGTCGCCTGAGCTATGTACTTCCCTTATTAGGGCAATTAATGGCATTTATGAGCACCACACCCGTTTGAGTTATGGGAAAACATGATATGGTCTGCACCCGTACCCTTTTTCCATAAGAAAGTGGTACTGGGCTTGATTTTATCTAATAGGTTAATGCTGCTCTCCGTGACATCATGCTCATAGTTGGTTGTAAGATAAATGCAAGAGGGGGGCGAGGTGTCCCGTTTCGAAGGCTTCTATCATTGTATACAATTTCGACCTGAGCCTTTTGAACTCAACTGAAAGTTGTAAACTCTACTGCAGCAATCAAGAAGACATTCATACCCACTGCCAAAGGTCTGGACCAGGGACTATATTATTATATCAACATGACTGTTCAAACTCTCAACCAGCTTCTGAGCAACGCAGCCAGCTCCAGCACAAACCGTGAGGTTGTGACCTACCCCAGCGGGTCAATCGACAAGGAGGCCCAGCGGCTCACTTATGGGGACCTTTATACGCTGGTAATCGGTAACGGCAATCTCTTGCGCAACCTCAATGTGTGTTCTGATGGCTCTATCGTTCTACTTCATTTCGAAAATCATCTCGATAATATTATCTGGCTGTGGTCTGTTATCCATGCAGGATGTGTCCCCGCCATGTCGACTGGTTTTCCAAAAAGCACGGATTCTTGTAAAAGGCATCTGTGCCATCTGAATAGTCTTCTGGACAATCCTGTTTGCCTAACGAGCTCGAATATACGGTCCATATTCCCATCAGATACTGATCTCAATATTATCGACGTTGAAACGCTTGGGATACCCCGACATAATTCGCTCGGAGCATTCGCTAGCCCTCTCAGTTCTAAGCCAGCTGATACGGCTTTACTTATGTTAACTTCTGGTAGCACCGGTCTACCGAAAGCAGTCTGCTTGACTCATGGGCAGATAATTGCTTCCCTTCAGGGGAAATGCGCGATTCTACCCGTGAAGGATGGCGGTGCCTTTTTGAATTGGATCCGGCTTGATCATGTCGGCAGCCTTATTGAAATACACCTCCTTTCTTTGTTCACCGGGACAGACCAAGTGCATGTTCAACCGGAAGACATCGTGTCCGAGCCATCTACCTTTCTTCGGGTGATCGAGCGACATCACGTTGCTAGGACGTTTGCTCCGAATTTTTTCCTTGCAGAACTTGAGCGCTTTTTTGATTCCGCTGGCGCAGCAAGCGACAGCTTTAATCTGAGCTCTCTGCAGGCCATTGTGTCTGGAGGCGAAGGAAACGTGGTTTCGAACTGCTCTCGGGTCTCCCGTCGGCTTCAAGAACACGGCGCGCCTTCAAACGTCATTGTGCCGGCTTTTGGCATGACCGAAACATGTGCTGGATCGATATATAACCTTTCATTTCCCTCGCATGACCTGGAGCAGAAGTATGAATTTGCATCTGTTGGATATGGTGTCCCTGGGATTGAAGTCCGCATCACCTCCTCCGAGGGTGCATTGACTGGTCCAGGCGAGGTTGGAAACCTCGAACTCAAGGGCCCTGCCGTATTTTCCGCCTACCATAACGATCTGTTCGCGACTGAAGAAGCATTCACGTCGGATCGATGGTTTAAAACCGGAGACATGGCACTCACAGATAAGAGTGGGAGGCTAGTCCTGGTCGGACGTACGAAGCATGTCATTTCAATCAATGGGGTCAAGTATTACCCACAGACTCTCGAGGCTGCGATCGAGGACGCAGGCATAGAAGGGGTCACGGGAGGAGATTTGGTGTGCTTTTCCCAACATTCCCCTGGTGCTCCAACAGAAGCTGTTTGTATCATGTATGTTCCTAGGTACCCAAATGGGGATCTTGAGGCCCGGCATAACACGATGAAAGCTATTGGAAAAGCAGTTTTCATGATAACAAATAGTCATCCGATCGTGTTGCCAGTGCAAAGGATTGAAAGATCAGCACTTGGAAAGATAGAAAGATCTGTCATGTCCAGAGCGTTTGAAAATGGCCAGTTCCAGGTTGATCAGATGAGGAACGCCGAAATGATCGAAAGATATCAGCGTTCGATCTACCTGCCACCAGAAAACAACATAGAGAGGATAGTCTTGGAGGAAGTTGCAGATGCTTTGAACGTGGAGCAAGAATGCATCAGTGCGACAACCAACATTTTTGAGATGGGATTGACATCCATCAGCCTAATCAAACTGCAAAGATGTCTTCAAAGACGACTAGCCCTTGTCAAAGAAGTTCCCGTTGCCACCATCATCACGCATTCAACAGTGCGCAGGTTAGCGGTGTCACTGCAAGAGCCTGATGCATATACACCCTTTGTGCCGCTCCAAATACAGGGCAAGAAACCCCCACTCTGGCTGATACATCCAGCAGCTGGCGAAGCACTCGTCTTCCTGAACCTGGCCAAGCAGATTACTGATCGCCCAGTATTCAGCTTCCGCGCACGAGGATTCATTCCTGGTGAACCTTATTTCTCCAGCCTGGAGGAGTGTATTTCTATCTACTACTCGAATCTTAAAAAGCAACAGCCTCAAGGACCGTACTGCATCATGGGATATTCATACGGCGCAATGCTGGCTTTTGAGATTGGCAAAATTCTTGAACAGAATGGCGACGAAGTACGCTTTTTGGCTAGCGTCAACCGCCCACCGCATGTGCACCCACGTCTGCAGCAAGTGCAATGGTCAGACTGTCTGCTCAATCTGGCTTATTTTGTGGACGTCATAACAGAGGATGTGTTCCGCACACTGTTGACTGAGTTAGCAGGCTTGTCCAAGGTAGACGCTATCACGCGCCTCATCCATTCTGCGAACGCATCCCGGTTGTCTAATCTAGCGCTGGATGAGCAGAAATTGGAGAATTGGGCAAATGTCACCTTTAGTCTGCAAGAAATCGCAAGGAAATACCAACCTAAAGGGTCGGTCGAGCACCTGGACATCTTTTATTGCGATCCACTTGAGATGGTCGGGGCTACTAAGGAAGAATGGTTGCAACGTTTGGGCAAATGGCAAGACTTCTCAAGAAAGAAAATTAAATACTACGGGCTTCCGGGGAAGCATCACGATGTATTTGGGCCCAGACATGTACGAGAGTTGCACAAGTCGCTTGAACAGGCAATGATGGTGAGAGGCGTATGAAGGTAAAGCCAGCAGGAAGGTCCAGCATTCATCACCTAGTCACCTGGTTGAATTACTGACCTCGATGACCTGATATCAAACCTTCATTATCTCATGCTTTGGTAGCCCATGGTCTTGATTGAGATGAAATAGTATGATTCTCCTTGACGACCCTGTAGCAGAGTGCCTGGGTCTCGTTCCGGCAGAATTGAATTTGAGGTCTTCGCATTCTTCTATTATAAATCGTAAGCGTTCCCTAGTCTCATCATTTCAGTTAGCCATGTAGCCATGCTAGTTGGTGCTGCTGTTGACTTTCTCTCGCTGCGTTTTGAATATCACTGAGACCAGACATGGCTGGAGTTAAGAATCGAACAACAAAATGCAGTCTCATCAGGAAGGCTTTATAGTGAAGGGAACGAGGAGTAATGACAAGAGGCGGGTTGAGTAGTAGATCAAAATGTTGACCATCTGACATCGAACGGCTGGGAAGTCACCCTGCTTAGCTTCAAGGGAGAAATAGTCGTCCCTCTTGACTTTCGTAACAATCGTCAGGTAAAAAGGTTGGAGGTTGCATAGTTATTGTGACGACAAGCGGGTTGTATCATCCCAGGACATAAGCGAGCAGGACGTATAATGTATCAATCAATAGGTGACTAAAATTGGTCACATTATCGTCGCATGCTCTGCAAAACCGATTTCAATCGCCAACATTATTAGATCATGCTGGTGTGCCTGGCCATCTTCTCGTGAGACGCGCCCGCTCCAAGTATCGAAAGTTCGACGACAGGAAATTGGATTCCACACTATTAGAGGACTTTCGTTAGGCTTCGCAGTTAGCTAGCCTTTTCGGCTCCTGTCTATCATAAATAGGCGGCTAGTTCTTACCAGATCAAATATAGAAGACTTTGATCATTTGTCGAGGGCTACTGGTTGACATATGCTTGAGTCATGATTCGTTGGGTGTCAGTTAAAAACCAGAAAACTAGCCTGCTCATACGTTGAGTAGAATGGATAAGTAGTACAATGATATTCGAGCGATATTTGAATGTGTGATTTTCTGTTGCATATGAACATCTTTCTGAGAGACTTGAATTTTTTCCAGTAGCAGAATCGGCATATTTCCATCCCTTTCTGCCGTCCTTGGCCATAGAGATTGTCCTTGCCGGGAAAATCCAACAGCCAAAAGAGAGCTATTTCCAGGAGCTTGTTCGCTACTGACTCTACTCCTCGTGTCAAACCAGAAGACTTTCATATAGAGGAGGTGACTGGCGGAAGCACGCGGGTGTCAGCTCTGGCCACAGAAGTGGGTATCCTTCTGCGCGGTCCCCAGGCGTAGACGTTTGAAAATGACATCCTGCTGGAGCTAGCCGCCGACGAAGGCAAGAAGTATCGTAGGACTTTCGAATTTCCCGGTATTGATTAGTTGGAAGCGCTAATTGGTAATGGGCACGGCGCAGAATATGTTTCACAGATGCGACAAGACGCCCCCGAGTTGCCGTTCCCGGACCCACCGGACATAAACAACTACGCGGCCATACCCCGGATTAAATTAAAGCTAATCCACTCGTCCACCTGTCATACCCTCCTCCGCCTCTAGTTTGTATCTCCTTGGAAATTTGAGCCCATTAGAATATAAGCATGCATAGCTATGCGTGTGCAACCCTGTTTCATGCAAACACTGATTCCAGGGCCATTTGCTAGGGCACAGACGATTGACAATAATAATCTCTTAAGAGTTCTTCAAGAAGTGAGCAGTTACGACACCGCCTTACTATTGAAAATCTTTCAAAAATAAATTTAGTCATCAACATGAGCGGAATGATAAATGTCATAATGTTAAAGCGATATCCGGTAGTGAAAAAAACTAAGTTTGTAACATTCACTTGTATTCTATCACTTTTTAACACCGCCTCTCGGAGATCAAATGACTTATGGAAAGGGATGTCTCTCTTAGTGTTCTTTATTATGAAGAGCAATGCTGTAACGGGGTATTCAATTTAATGATCTGAGGGGTTATTACATTCATATTCATCATCAATCTAGATGTTACCTCCTGAAGCCAGGGAGCTTCCCTGTACGGAGGAACGTTCTGGTTAGTTAGTATAGGATCAAGGGATCCTCCGCGGTAGGCATCCAGGAACATTCCTAGTTATCCTGCAAGCATTCCTGCCTGAGGCAAAGCCCCAGGCAGTATATAGAGCCCCTGGATTCTCTCTCCTAGAGAGCCTTTCCTCCCTATGGGAAAATTCTTTGACTACGAGTCATAAGCAAACTTGTCTTTTACTAAGATCCTTTGTAGACCGTCACACTAGATATTAAGTTAAGACAGATGTACGCTATTAGCACATAAACAAATGGTAGTAGTGGATTAATCTACTTTTCGAGCCTTTTCTTCTATTTATTTTATAGCATGAAGTAGGCAGGACGGTGCGTCGTACGATTCTCGTGGAATTGAGTCACTTGTTAATTATAAAGTAGCGGGTGATCGATAGAAAATATATTATTACCGGTCAGGAACCTCCTCCACCCACAAAAAAACACCCAAAGAAAGCAAGCCGGGCTTGGTTTTGTCTCTAAAGCATAAAAATAAACAAAAACAAAAAAACATACAACAGCACTTATATGTTCGTGGTCACCCACCCCAGCGCCCGCAGGCTTGCCGCTTTGACGTTGCTGATCAGGCGGCTTCAGGTGAAGTCTTCAGTCCCCTGAATATTTTGCACCCAAGCTACCAAACGTAGCATTCTGATATTGGAACACAAAAGCCAGAAAGAGGGGCAGATACACCTTTAAAAAGATGGCGCTCACACCGTCTTACTCTTCCTTCTTTATCCTTCCTTCTTTATCCTTCCTTCTTTATCCTTCCTTCTTTATCCTTCCTCCTTTATCCTTCCTCCTTTGTCTTTCCTCCTTTATCTTCCCTCCTTTATCTTTCCTCCTTTATCTTTCTTCCTTTCATACTTCAGCCTACTCGTTCGACATGCGACAAGATCCAACAGCGAGGTTTACGTGTGTAGTCAACCTCGATGATCATAATAACAAAGAAATAAAGCGAGCTATTCTTCCACGAACACAAGAGGAATATGACCGAGCTCTTGGGATATTTGACCGGTAGACAAATATCTCTGGTCTGCAGAGAATTCTTACTGATATTTTCAGATTCCTAGAGCTACACCCTGCCGCCCGTTCTCCACCTGACATCCAAACTTACAAAGCCTTCCTTGAGTTTGTAGCTAAAAATACAGATGGGCGAATCGAGAATAAACCCACACCTGACACCATTGAAAATTTTCGACGGCACTTTGAGGCAGGCCTATCTCGAAATAGGGACTTCCATGTCCCCCAAAGTATGTCAACAACAATGAAAGAGGTTCGTCTGCTTAAACTCTGCTTAAGGTCTCTACAGTATACTAAAGATATCTCTAGTATATTATATCAGACCTGGCAAATAAACTTGGTCTTCCAAATGTCGAGATGCCTAAAGACGGATTCTCTCCGAATGATTTGACTGTCCTTCAAACTCAGCTCTGGTGTAGGGACTTTAAGGAATACCGGGGGTGTTATCCTGATCGGAGTAGAGTACAGCTAACGGCATCAATGTTACTGTATTGTTTTTCCTCTGCCCGAACAGGTGAAGTCCATGAATCAACAGCTCGCCGAACTGTCGCTCGTGAGAAAAAAAGTGATGATAAGGATTCAATTCTTCGTGCCGCTGTTATGGCAGCATGCTATAAGGTTCGTGATTAAAAATTACAAGTTTGAAAGCTGTAATACTAATAGGCTATAGCATTTTGTACTCACTGTAGAGCTAGTCGATCAGATTCCGATGCTGGTTTTAACATATTCTCGGGAGTATATCAAAGGTTACAAGCGAATGAAGAAATGGCAACTTCCAATAAATGCCTTTTATGAGGTGTATAGGGAGGAGGTACCCCTGTTCTTTAATTTTATTCTGTTTATGTTGCCACTGTTCTCCGGTGACCGGGCCTTTCTCCAGTATAATTCTTGTTCTGAGATACTTGATGCAGTCGACTCTATCAAGCTTACTGATCTGGTTACACAAGATAATCATATTATCTTGGTCATTCATTTCAGAAATGAGATCCTCGACATACCAATCTTCAGACCATTCAATGAACTTGATTGTGAACGTTCTACTGGAAAAGCGAGAGGTGCTGATGCCTTTGGAAAAGAGTTTGCAGATCTTGGACATCGAAGTGGATATAATCGCAATGTTACTGCCCGTGCGTGTCGCCGATGGAATCTTATGGAAGCAGGCAAGCAAATCCCAATTCAGTTATTTATATATAAGTATTAACATTCTCCAGATAAAAAGTACTCTCAGACAGCCCGAATGAAACAGGCCGGACACGTCGAACCGCGCACCTTTGGCAGGTCATATGCTCACCCTGTGTGCGAAGTAGATGGACCTGCAACCTACCTGAATATTGCCTCTCGCCATGAACATATCCAAAATCGACGGAGTATGGGACTGTACCGAGACCCCAACCTATGGCAATCTCTAGCCGCGAAAGCGGAGTTTGAATTCCAGGAAAGAGAAGACATTATAGCTCTTGATAACGAATCAACCTCACTTAAAAAGCAGCTTGAAGACGCAAATGACCCCGAAACTGTCAAAGAAATACGTTTACAGCGCCGTCGTATCCAGAGTCAAAAGGACAAACTATATCTAGAGGAACTAAAACAACAACGTCATCTCCAACAAGGTACTCAATCAGGAAATATTTATGAACAAACTTCTTTCCTCTATCATCGACGTGCTATGCCAGAGCGTGATCTTCTTGCTAGGATATTGCCCACTAAGTCATCTATACGAAGCCCAACTGGACGAGAGGCTATACTAGCGTTAGAAGCAATTTGCAGAAATCATCATCAAGTTGCTTATCGCTCAGGTCTACAGCCAGTCGATGGAAGTTGTGTATGCGGCAAATCGTTAGATATGTAAGTTTGCTCTTATTTATGTGATATTATCTCGACTAACTTAATAGGTTCCGTCCACATCGTCAATGGCTTCATCTCTATCGTTGTATGTCAGAACAAATTCGCCGAATAGGGAGTGATTGCTTTGCGGAATTTTGCTTTGAGTGTGGCTTGTGGTCTAATAATCGGAAAGACTGGCACGAGCATTGCGCAGTTCATCTCTGCACACCAGATGATTTGCTTCGATGTGATCCAATAATATTCCGGAATTGTCCAGTTAAGCCTGGTTACTGCCCATTTTGCTTGGGCGATAGCAGCCTATGGCCTACAAAACGGATGGAACAGTATTTGGATATGAGCAAATGGTACAGCCACGTTCAATCTCATTTGAACAGTAAGGCTCTACTTGGCAAATTCCATTGTCGTCATCCAGCATGCCAGCAAGAATGTGGGTCACTGGCAGAGCTATCTTACCATCTTGAAGATATTCACTGCTTCAAGCCTCCACGTGGAAAGAAACGCTCGATAGAATAGACTTTTTGCGAGCCTAGAAGCCAGGTTGCAGGAACGTCATTTGACTATATAATTGACAGAGCTTAGTTGGTTTTTGATCATAATATATGGAAAACTTTTATCTTTGACGATTCTTTCCACTTGAGCTGCCTACCTGACATAGGGTACGCATCGTTCTCCACAAATACGCTCCTACGGTATACACGGGTCTTGGGCCTCTAGGAACGGTTCTAAAAAATGTCCACTAGAGGTGCAAGGAAATAATAAAAAATGCTTAGAAATCACCAATTTTCACATTATTAAACAAACCTCACTAACTCACATAGAATACATAGAGTGGGAAAGACTGTCTGAGAGCAGTATGAAAAACTGACATATAGAGCCATGTGTATTCCAGGTCGTTGACTTGGAATTCTGGTCTTTTTATTTTTTAGTAGCTCAGCGGGTACACACAAAGTCGAAACCAGTGCCACCCCTCCAGACCCTTCTCTTTGTTTTATCGAGTAGAGACTAGTCTGTAAATAGGAAGATTTGGATTTTAAGCCAATCATATTTATTTGCCAAGCCTTTTATCAGGCGCTTTACCCTCTTTGTACTGCGGAGAACAAAAGAGACTAAACTCGGGGTGACACTGGTTTCGCAACCGAGTATAGCCATCCCACACGGCCTACTAAGGGATCTGTAGAAGCGCACCTACCTCTTTCAGATCCGTGACAAGCAGATGGAAGGGTTGCCAACTAGATAGCTACTCAGCGCTAGCGGTAAACTACACCATACAGTACCTACCTTGGTAACTACCTTCCCATTTTCCGCAGCATCCTATCTTGCTTCCTTCTCTATACATTCCTAGTTATCTGGTTTACAATCATCAGCTTGAGCTCCTTTATCCTCGTCTTCATCGACTCTCCTTGCGTTGCTTGTAGGCCTCATGGTCGTGATCCTGAGTGGGAATTTTCGCGGCGTATCCGCAGGATTTTTAATTACCCAATGCGAAGTCTCCTTCATCTATAACTTCCTGAAGCCAAGAAGCTTCCCGGTACGGAGGAACGTTCCGGTCAGTTAGTATAGGATCGAGGGACCCTCCGGTAGGCAGTACAGTACATAGAGGCTCTAGATCCTTCCTCCTAAAAAGCCTTTCTTCCCCATGGGAAAATTCTTTGACTACGAGTCAGAAAAAAACTTGTCTTTTACTAAAACTCTTTGTAGACCGTCACACCACCAATGACACATCAGTCTCCTCCACCATCATATTGACCTACATCACGAGCTTTTTCAGGGAATGACTTGGGTTATTCCGGCTATTGGCCAGAAGCAAATAAGGGTAGCGAAAACAAGACCTGCGGCAAATCATCAGCCTCAGGCAAAAATTGACTAGGAGTAGTGGTGCTATTTTGATTTTCCAACATCACGATGATTTCAAATCAGGGACTACGGAGTAGGGTGTCGGGTTGCAGTTGCTACTTCCCCTCTCGCCTGTTGTTAATCTATTATATGATCGTGCTGAGCCAGAGCTAGAACACGTCATATACCGTACACGGTATATTCCAAGGCTGGACTATTTTTAGGCATACCATCTTTGAAGAGGTTGAAATCTATTGGACCATGAAGGTTTCGTATTGCCTAGTAATTTGTATGCCGAATCGAAGCCCAAAGAAGGTCTGATCATCTTGATTTAGATGATCGAAATGAAGCTATTTAACATGCAATATGACTACGTGGCTTCTTTGGAATCGGCTTATCTTGAAGCCATGAAATGCCGTCAGAGTTGATCTAGACGGCAAGCGGCAAGGTGTTGAATCCTAGCGGTAAAATTGCCCCATTTTCGCTGACAAAATCATATTTCTATTGTGAGGGCCGGGTATTGTTTGTTCTGTTTGCACTGTTTACTCTGCTCTTACTCAGTCCGCCCACTTTCCCTTCCCTTCCTTCCTTCTCTATACTTGAAAGTTTAGTCTTTTAGCACCGAATAAATCAGTTTTGATCATCTTGATTGGCTTTCACACTATTGGATTATTACTTCACATGTTTTTGTATCAAGATTTCACTCGAAGTCCTGATTTTCTGACAACTGCTGAAGCTGGTCAATGATGTGGATTGTAGAGCGTGTTTGTGTTGCAGCTCTGGAAAGTGATAAGTGGAAGACCTTCAATTTTCTGGTATAAAAGCAAAGAAGCTTCTTCAGCTGTTTATTTTCGCTTTGGAGACAAGACTTTTCTTCTTGCAGTTTGTCTAAGTCTTCTTTGAGCTTTTCATATGATATTGTTTCCTGTGGTGTTTCCTTCCTAGAATCTGTCTCTTTTAATGCCCAGATATGACCGCCTTGCAAGGCTTCACAAATCTGAATATAATTATTTGTAGAAAGATCGCTAAGATTTTTCTTGAATAGATGGCTGTAATCTTTGTCATGCTGCCATCGATAGGGATCACTTGGAATAGGGTGTAGTCGTACTTCGGAAGCTGGGATAGATATTGAGAGGTTGTTCTCTGACTTATTAGTAAGGTAAACATATATGATATAACTACAAAACACTTACTTAGATATTCGGATAATCTTTGGCGGCAAATGACTCTCTCTGAAGCTCGCTTTCTATTCGCCGCAGTAGACATTGTAGACATTCCTGGTATTCTCTTGACTTAGGTGACAGGTATTAACATATATAGTTGATTTACTAAGAATAAACTATGATTATTTGCAGACTACAATAGGGCGATACGCGTTCCAAGCTGTTGGCTTGGAATCCCGATATTTTTAGTATAGCTCAGTGCGTAAATGCCCCAGACCTACTAAGGGTCTGATTGGTGAAAGCGCACCCACCATTTTTAGGCCGTACCCGCATCTGCCACAGTCATGGGGATACATAATTCCGGTATATTTATCCGTTCCGGTACCTACCCGCCTCCGTAGGAATTTAAGATCTGTTATCCCTCCCTAGCTTCTAGCTTCAGCGTTCTTGTGGAGTAAAAAGCAGTCACAACTTGAGTTAATTAGAATCCATGATTCGTTTCGTGCTCCGCCCTTCCCCCAAGTATTATTTTCAACTTACTCGGCACTAGTAAGGCACAAAGCTGTTGAAGGTAGGTTTGTAACCAAAGAATAAGCTGCATGGAGTGTAGTTATTCAACTCGTGTTGTGGGATTCACAGGGGAAGGGGGACAGAATGACACTGTATCGGCTATACGCACGTAGCCTACTAAGGAGCGAATACCATACGAATGATAGGGTTCTTAATTCTCTTGCATAACCACTATCTCTTCTTCTTGTAGGGTGTTGTCTAATAGATAGAGGGGTAGATTCGTATCAACTCGCAACTATGTTGCTATCCTACTTACTCTTAAGGCGGGAATACTTCCATTGTCGCCTGAGGAAGCTATCACACTAAATGGCATGAAGAGTGGAAAGATAGGCCAGCGCATATTCAAGATGTAGATCAGCTGAACCAAAGCGCGCCTACTAATATTGGAATATGATATGCACGAGGTGTATTTCCAATAGAAATAGTGCTATCTGAGGAAGAAGATGACAGGACTGATAGTCTAGAGTGCTTGAATTCTCTATCGAAGCTAGCTAGCCAACTGTGGAACATCTACTGTGGGCCACATGTGCACTAAACTAGGTTAGGCAAACTAAGGCCATAGAAATCAGGCAGCAAGGTTCCAACAGAAGATGCGGATCAAATAATGTTGGCAGCCACTGTTTTATGTGACTGACCTGGCGCTATATGGGAAGGGAAGCCCGATGAAACCTTACAGGGGAACATGGTCCCGGTGGTTAGTAATACGTTAAGGGCATATTGATCCTTGTTCATTTACCGTCTACCCCTCAGCCAGGAATGATTAGCGTTTACCAAAGCCGAACACAAAAGCTATATAAACCTAGAGTACACCCTTTAGATACCCTTATTTGTCGTTCTTTCCTTCTTTCTCAATCGATATTCTTGGCATATCAAGGCATTAGCAGATCTAAATTTCTCCGTTAACTAACTAGCCACTAACTACCACGTTGATGTAAGCCAATTCTTTTCCATTTATCTATGCTAGACTAATGCCATCCCTCTCTTGAAACAGAGTCCCTGTCATGTCACGTTTTGCTACCGCCGTATCAACCGGGCAAGCCTTAAATGTGCCCATGAACAAGGCTGGCTTTGTTTCCTTCATCAATGATGGGAAGAAAGCCATTGGCACAGGTAATTTAAATGGCTGCACCGCCATTATGATCGTTTCGAAGAGAGGTGCAATCCTAGCCCATATTTCCCCCCTACCATATCCGACAACGGATGCCCAGGCTGCCAAAAATCACACACGGGAGCAAATGGGGAAGCTCCTCGATATACTGCGGAATGAGAAGGACTTTCGTCTAGCTCCAGATGTCAAAACCTCCGGCATAGTGTGTGGCGTCTTCGAAGGCACTATCGCTTTGCCAGATCAGAAGAATCTCATTGAGGATATTCTTTTGGAGAACCTGGAGGACAATCCAATGCCCAGGGTTCTTAAATATAATATACAAGAGCCTGCTGCCAGGTCACCTGCTGCAGGCACGGTTTTTATTGACGGAAGTGGCCCGGAACCGAAAGTGTATTTAGAAGATGTAGACCAGGGGTGGTTTTGAAGTTCCTATGTATAACTTTGAAGCGCCCCTGTGTGAAAATACTTGTATTCAGAAAGGTGGTGGAGGTGGAAGCTCAACTTAATACAGTGTAAGATGACGTGAGCAGCCATATAACCGGCAAGCTCCAATATAACATGAATCCCCTTCCCCTTTTCTCCAAGTGTCAGTGGTCATCTCATTTGGGTGAATGCGTCCTAGACTCCCAGCTTCATTCCCTAAGCGACGGGACGCAGGTTTCGTTCGACGTCACTCGCAAGGCAATTGTTCCGGAAGACAATCGGATTGTTCCTAATGTGATTTTCCGAGGGTACCAGTCTTATATGTATTTAGCTGGCAGTTCTTGGCCGGCGAGGGTACCTCCATGGAATTTCCTGCGTAGTTTCCCACTTGTGCGTAGCTGTAGTGTCCTGTAGTGCGGTTGTAGGTTCCTATGTGGGCTCTTCGTGTCCGGCCCATTTCACGTGATAGCAGAGCAGGCTTTCCCCAGTATGTCCTCGACATGATATTCAGTCTCACCGTCTACTAGAAGCTCCAGAGGTTGCCGGCCTTTCTGTATTTGCGAGGGGAGAGGGTCCGTTGCTGCTGGGCGGACTAGGCCCATTATGTACCCCTTGGGGAACATAAAGACGGACTGCGCGAGTCCTTATCGTCTCGGTAACACGGTACTTATGGTTCTTCCAGACTAGCTTCTTGCTTGGGCGATCGGTCTTGATATTTTTCAAGCTTAACCAGATCAGGTCGTTCTCCTCCTATTTGGGGGCTGGGAAACGGGACTTGCTCGTTTGGCATTTGGCCTCTTGTTGGGCATAAGTGAATGAGGCCCTGGCCCAATCCATAGCTTCCTTAACAATCAACGCTAAGTTCTCTCCCACTTGAATGGGGCTGCGCGGGGTGCCATTCCAGGAATTACGTTATCCAAAAATCCGTTTAACGCACCTTAGAAGAACAGATGAAGCCTCAATATCATTATTGTACCTCCAGTGGTTTTGGGCATAACCGGGTGGCTTGTGATTGGGTCTATCCACAGATAAAACCCTGCAGATCTAGCCTGATTAGGAAGGCTACAGTGGATAGATCCACCGCACCGTTTATCACATGACAGACAACTGCAAGGGATTATCAGTGGCGGGATCGCCGGTAGATGGTCGGTCCCGCCACTAATAAAAAACGAAACCCGGTCGGGAAGTTCCCTCTTCCTTCTCTGCTGCTCCACCAGCAAAGATGGAAGACCTTCCAACCCGGTTACATACAGCGATAGAGGAGGGCAACTCCAAACTTGCCGCACAGCTTTTGGATATTGGAGCTACTATGAATTTTGAATTGTTCGCTAAAGCAACCCGAGAAAAGCAGTACGACATCCTTCAATCATTTCTTGATCGTGGCTGGGATATCAACACAGGATCCGCCATTGATACCGGAGTCCCTTCAGCACTCGTGTAATTATACCCTGCTCCTTACGTGATTAACATCTGACATACCCTAGTTATACTTTTGACGACCCGGGTCTCGCAACATGGCTTTTGGAGCACGGCGCCGATCCTAATAAACGCTGCCAGCTGCGGGACGCCACTCCTTTATCCTATGCTATCTCCGAGGCTTCATTCACGATTATCAAGCTTTTCTTTCAGTATGGAGGATCGACCGAACATGGCCAGCTTCTGCACTTCGCTTCAATGAGACGTGATTCAGATGCACTAAATATCCTGAAATACCTTTCTAACAGAAGCCCGCATGTTCTGGACAGAATCAATCATTTTCTCGATGAAGGCTACCCAGAATACAGGATGAATTATAGATTTGGTCTCTGTACGCCTGTTCAGTATGCTGCTCGGGCTGGGTCACTGGAGTCTGTGAAATACTTGGTTGAGAATGGAGGAGATCCATGGCGTTTGGATCCCTACAGGCGAAATGCATTGAGCTATGCAGTTCACTATCACCATGAACCTGTAAAGGACTATTTGTCTGATCTCAAGAGTGAAAATTATGTAACTGTGTAATTACTTAAACACTGGAAAAAAAGCGTTTCCTCATCTTTCGTCTTTCCATCGCTGGATTTTTCGTATCTCATATCACCAGATAAATCGGCACTGTGTAGCAACACGAATATGAATTTGTTTTTCCTCTGATTAGGGGGAACCGTGATCTCATCCAAATTAGAGCCGACAAGAAATGGCTTGGCACCAAATTCGTTCACAATTTTATTTAGCCATTCTTCGCTTTTAAAGATGGAACCCCAAATGTTGTAGGCCGTAGTCTCGCGTGGATATAGTGGGGTACATATCAAGGGTGCGATGTACAGAATTGGAAGACAGAAGTGGAAGATGGCGGACGATAGTTAGTTACTGTGGCCGCAGGAGATGACTAATCCGCTTATATCATCGCCTTACTTGACCGATCATGCAACCGTATTGATTTATGACGATAAATCATGTAATTCCGCTCATTTATGACGATCGTGAAGCCCTGAAATTGCATAAATATCGGCTTCTTTATCGTGTAGTTAGAAAAAATCAAGACCTTCATTCATTTGAATATGATCATATAAATCAGTTGAATAATCACTTCTTCGGTAGACCCACATATTTCTGCCACAGATACTATCGTTTATCTCACGTGGTAGGAAAACCACTATTATAGGGAGTTTATAAGCTTGTCTTTGTTCGCACGCCGAATAAAGGGGAGAAATATAGGAACTGGACGCTCTTCATTTCGTTTGAGAAGCATCCGTGAATTTTTTCCAAATTAAATACACACAGGAGCTAGCTGCATCTGTTAAATACAAATATCATGCGTGGATGAAGAGTATGGGTGAGCTCCCAGGCCAACTTCTCGGTGCCAATTCAGTCAGCTTGCGTTATACGTTCTCCACTGCAGTAGGCACTAGCAATCCCTTTTGGAAACTTTGGCTGCTGTGCTAAGATTCTTGCTAAACACTCCGAGCAGCTCTCGTGGCCACATACACCACACAAGAAATTTCTGTGATCTACTTTAGTGTCCTTTCGGCATACACAACAAAAGCTTTTCGAACGCATATAAGCGGGCCCTTTCACCCCATAATATTTTGTGTCATCAACTTTAGGAGAAGTTATAAGTTGAGGCATATTAATAATCTTCCGCCGCCCTTATATTATGGTCATTTAGGTGACGACTTATATAACAGAGTTTGCCTTACCGCAGTTAGATTAATAGCACGCTCACTTTTTCCTGTGTGAAGTACTCCAAGTACAAAGTGGGCTTAGATAGATATATAGAATAGAATAAATCGCAGTTGATTCGAGATAGAGAGCACCGTCTCTTAAAGAAATGACGCAGGAAAGACAATATGATGAATAGTCCTAATAATGCTATAATAACTAGCTAGTAAAATAATATATATTGCAAAGCTGTCTATATATACTAACCGTCAATTAACGCCATACACGGACACCGTTCAGCTAGGGTAAGTTTCCAAGAAAATAAGCATTACAAAAGATGCATCATGCAGGAGATCCTCTGTATGATTAAGCATAAATGCCTCTGATATCGCAATGTCTGTAACACGAAACTTGTCGCTTATATATCTCTTATTGGGAATGTATTATGGCAGATTGGAGGGCTTGGTCGGAAATATCTAATGCGCTGATGTGAACTTTACCAATTCAATACGAATGAAGCTCTTCAAACTATATAATATAGCTTATATGTATGCAATCCCTGGATCTTAAAATGATGATCAAAATACAATAAAATGTTTAATTACTTTTAACATGTAAAACATTAATAAATGCATTGTAGAACGACAAATGTTTGACTGCTATGGGACTGCTTGCAGATTATTTTAGCGATTTTTCCTAACTAATATATGTTATGCTCCCTTTTAGCTTTAGCAACTAGGGCAAAACCCGCTTTGGTCAAATACTTTGAACATCACCCGAGCGCTTCCATTGTTTCAATTCGCCTTCAGAGTGCCATCCTATCTGAAGACATAGAAACTCCCTAGTACCATCCGGATTCACTCGCTGTGATAAACAAAGCTTAGTTGAGTCCGTAGCTTCGCCTGTTCCGCATGTTGAGAATAGACCTGCAGTGATTAGGCTACTTTCACGTTATATTAAGATAAAATCGAATCACCTACTATCAGTTTTCTCAACTTCGGAGCCCAAAGCTGTATAGTGTCCATCTCCTGATTGGAGGTTCTCATCTTGCGTTAGGGCCCAGGTTGGGTCTTGGTCAAACGCCTGGCTTTCTTGGGGACTGTAAGGAGTATCTGGGGCAGTATCGCCTGAAACAACACTTTCCTCCTCGATCAAACGCAGGACATTCGAGCTGAGGCTATTTTCTTCCTGGCAAGATGCAGGCAAAGAGGATTTATAACCTTCATTAAGAATAGGTCTCTCGACATTTCCAGGTGGGAAGAAATTCATAGTCAAGAAGGCAAATGGACAGGAAGAAAGAGATTTGGTAGTTACAGCAGTAGATGATGAGGAAGTAGGGCGATAAGGCTATTGATATTTATAGTCTGGACGCGCTAATTTTGTGACTATATAACGCACTAGCAACGTAGTAGACCACGCGTTTGAGGGTGCTAGCAGTGCGTGAAGTTATGACGCAGCAATGGTCTGATGTTACCCTGTCACCACGCTCTTGTTTTAACGGAGATATTGCAAGTGTTTATCAAGAATTTTAAGATTACTAGGCAAATTGGTGACGTTTAAGGTTAGATAATGTGACGTAAGTACCTTTTGTGCTTTATAAAAAAATGAACATATACGGTAGAGTATAATGCGGCTGATGTAGCCATCCGTCTAAATAATAAAAACCCTATTACGCCAAGTTTTATGTTTTCTTGTCTGCTGAAAAATCAGAAAATTCATGTCGTCGAGCCAGCGGCTTACCTCGCACTCTGAGGTTGTGGTTATCAACCAAAGAGGTGATACGCGCGGTAAAGCCTGAAATCCCTTGAGACCGAATACCAGCTAACAAGATATACATTTGTCAGATAATATTGACTGTGACAGTCAGAGAGATCAGTATTGTAATAATTGGCGAAAGGATAACTTGAAAGGTGTTTGACTTAGCTATTTAGTGCTATAGATAACTAATAATTATTGCAGATAATTCAGTTAATATCCACTATGAGGATGGCTCGTCTGATAGCTCTAGTAAGTTTTATCCTGAATAATAACACTAAGAGTTGTTCCTCTGTCTAATAGAATTAATCCAGGTGAATTCATATGCAAGATATGTTATAACAGAAGCATTGAAGTAGTGCTGGCATGTGGTCATCCGTTCTGTTATACATGCATCAACAAGCTCTACCACGACTCCATTCTTGACCAGGCAGATGGGGTAATTACAGCTGCTCGCGTGCTGCTACTCAATCAATGCTGGGTTCCACGCTGTCCAGGCTGTAGGAGGGATATAATTGGATCCTTTCCGATTGTCTGTATAGAGCTTTACATTCCTCTTCAGTGTCCAAATGATAGACATGAGGAATGTTTTATTGATGGCTTTTACATACAAGGTCTCAGAATAAAGCTCCTGTAGCTTAGATGATACATGTATTGAATCAAGTCTGGAGTATACCTACAAGTGTGCAATTAATGGTACCAAGATCCATATAATACCTATCTATCTAACTAATAGAGATGATAACCAGCCTGATACTACAGTATATATTATTAAATTAAAGGCATCCAAGAGGATTACAAAATTCATAAATACTTTAGAGCCATAAATATTCTACATCTCATAAAAGGTTATAACAAGAGTTCGAACCACATAAGCACATGAGTCCTAGCCTATTTTAAGGCTAGTTTCTTGATCAATAGACTCATTCCGCCATTGGCTCTAGCAGCTGTTTATGCATAGAATAAATTAACACTATATTCCCGAATTCTGAAACTAAGGGCTACATTATTATATAGGCTTTGATAGAAGGACTGAAATATTCCTTTGTGTTGACACAATCACTTGGTGTTCTGCTGCCCCACACGTGTATTTACCTTCCCTGGCTAGCCGGGCTATTTCAGATGAAATAATTGTTAAAGCATCTGATCCCTATAAGCACTTAGCTAGACCCACGGAAGGGAAGTACAATAGATAGTTAACTTTACCTCATGACATATGTAAATCCCTGCACCTTTCCAGCTGGCAACATTTGAACAACCCTTCTTATACTCCCAGAGAAAAGGGGACTTTTCCAAGTATGTTATCGGATATACAATATCGTACATTGGAACAGCGCGTTTATTTGAATAGCAGTATATGTCTGTCTTTGAACGATTAGGACAACGTCACTGTTATAGATCTGTAAGAAAATACCACTTTAAGAGAACCAAGTCCCATATATCCCGGCTGAGAAAGTAACCACAGGGCTAGAAGTCGATTCTTCATAATATAATATTTATCTTTGCTTAGGTACTTTGCAGATACCTGGACACCTTATAACGCTTTAGCTTTATATATGTATGTATTCATACTCTAGCCCCTCGCCTTTGGCGCCGAAGACTTGGAGTGACCCCGGACCTACGGGATCGAGTGTAGCCAGGTCTTCAGTACTGTAACTTATGGTCTTCTAATTTTATTTCTCTACTCAATGGAAGGTCTAGTATAGCGTAGAAGTGGTATATGTAAAGCTTTATTCGGCAATTACAGCAGCAAAAACAGCAATAGACAAAAAGGGGGGAGAATAATCATTAAACAAATGAGGAACATAGATGAAGGTGTAGAGTTATCTTCATACCCCTCCGCATTCTGAAAGAATATGGATGGGCTATGGCCCTCTTCCACAAAAGTACCATCCTCCATTGGACCAGGAAAAGTATCTTGACGATCATCAAAAGTCGCTGTAGCATCTCTTTCTCTGGTCGCGTCTGGTAGCCTTGACTTTAACTGCCCCACTTGTTGCTTCATCTGCCCCAATTCCTGACTTAGTTCTCTTTGGTATTCATCGGCTTTAGAGCAATTGGGCCAGAATTTCTTGTCTGTCTTTGTTTGCTCATATCTGCTATTCCCATATGACTCATTGTCGCTTTCTAGGAAAAGAGGCGTGGACTGTGGCTTATTAGAACTATCTTATATACGAAAACATCATACTCACTGAATTTATATTCCTAGTCGTCATATTGTGGGCTCTCCAAACAAGAATGTTTATTTTAAAAAATTGTTGGGAAAGAGAGTGTTAAGTAGTCTTTTGGCTCCGATATCAATCCCCTTTCGGAAGAGGAGAATAGGCGAATAATCTAAGTCAGAGTAGGATTATAGATTCATGTAACAGCATCTGAAACTGAGTACCTTGAAACTCGATTATATGTACTAAGGTAAGCATAATATACATATTTCAGCCATTAAAATCGATAGCTATAATCTATTTGAATAGCAGGGGAGCCATAGTGAACCCTCCAAAAAGTTGCAATACACTACTTCTAATATTTTTATAATATACACTTCGCCTGGTTATTGGCTTGTGTCTCCATTGTGGTCTAGTTTATTTGAAATCGCACCAAGCTCTTATTCCTTATTCAGACCTTACCGCATTTCTACAAAAAATGAGGTGTTACCTTCTATCTATTATCATAATGCTCAGTATTACTCATGGCACCCGCCGATGCACCGAGAAGCCCTATAAAATTAATTCGGCGGAGACGTTAACTATTGATATCATAACATCTGTGGTCCTCGGTGCTCCTATTACCACGGCTGATTGCTAAGCATATCAACTTTCTATTATACGGTACTGAGCCCTTTCTGTACAGTTAAATACTTTATTAACTTGAACTTAAAACGCCTCTACAGTAAATGCCACGGTGAAAAGTCAATGCGCGGTACGGTGGTTGGATTACCTTACAGTCTGAGCCTACTTGTGGGCATCATGGTAAGCTAAAATACGTGCATGAACAGGATTGTAGGCGTATCTCTTAGCTGATATTATGTTTAGAGCCGTATACTAACTGAGTGTCCAAGTAAAAGTGCCTAAATTAAGTACCAACTTAAAGTCTACAATATCTCTAAACCCCACTTCCACGATCCATAATATGGGACAAATACAAAATATATTTCTCCTATTTATCCGGTAAACAAGGGATAAGGCAATTCTCTATCACTAGGGGTTGACATCAACTAGACTGCTCTTATAGTAATATATGCCACACTACTCGATGTCCAAGCCGTACATTATACTGCCCTAACGAAGTGGGATCGGAGACCCTTGACTCAAGGCGTTAACAGAATACACAACAAATTCATAACCTCCACTATCCAGCTCCCATGACAACTTGCTGTCTTTAGCATACGAGTTGCCCGTCGTAGTTACTGATTACCTCATCTGCTCCATTCATTATTAGCTTTCGCCTTCCAGTCCACCCCGATTTCTGCGTATTTACTGACCTAGATCAAGTTGACTTAACTGGTATTTCTCCTCTCCAAGTACATACCCATCCTTGCCTTTGTCACATGAACACTCTAGTATTCCATCCTTGTACTTGCAGCTTTCACAACTCTTTATGCTCTTCGAACCAGCGCTATTATACTAGCTTTAGCTTTCCCCGAAAGCAACTCAGGGTTCCCTGTGCATATCCGGCGTTTTTTGACTTACTCGGTCCCTTTATGGGTGTATCCACTTGAATGGCTCACACAGCATTCGAGTGCCAGCTTGGTTTCCACAATTTCTGCGTTCTCCCCATCCCTCGTACGTTTCTCGCAGTTTCCGTGAAGGATGTATTCTTTATCCATCACAATTCCGTTACAGCTGGACAGAAACTTCTGTCCATAAACTCCCGTCCACACAATGCAAATAGTTGCGATGATCCGGCGGATCTCCATTCTAAATGATTGTAAGTAACTTTCGTTAGATCTCTTTTTCCCGCCAGTACAATCTACCGCGTTGTTCAAATGGACGTACCTGCCGAGCTCCAACTGATGTTGTCTAGTTGCTGTTGTGCCCACTGACGACCGTTCCCAGTATGTCTCTCGAGGTTGATTTGAGAGTAGGTTTCTGACCGAGGTGTCCCGCCTTATATAGACAAGACAGTTTTTATTCTTGATGCACCTGACTTGTCTCACAAGTTCCTTTCCCAAATAAGGTCTAGAGCCTGCTTTTTTGGTCCTCAGGTTGCAAAAGCAAGATGAATCATAAGAGCGGCGGACCGACTTGCTTTGTCACATATAATGCAGATGAGGACATTTATCTCCGAGATATCCCTATTGTGCAATGACCCTTCCAGCGAAAACAGCGTACGCCTGACATGGTGCAACTGCGCGATGCTAAGCTTGGTGATGGTCCCAGTGGGCCCCGTGAGGACTGAGCTCGAAACCCCACTGACCTTCTAACACATGATGATCGTTTCCCAGCCCCATTGCGAAAACTTTTTCCTTGAATTTATATTTACCCAGCGTAAGGGCGGGCGTAATTCTTTTTAGTAAGAAAGTTACGGCTGCCCTCATTAATGAGCCTTTAGAGAATTATAATTCTTAAGCTAAGTCCTTGGCAGTGGGGCTAGAAAACAATCGCCATGTGTTAGAAGATCAGAGGAATTTCGAGACCAACTGTACCCGCAGCCATTATAGCATCAGTCCTGTATAGACGAGTGTGCGGAGTACCCTCAACTTGTGACAGAGCGCTGTTAAACTTGATATGTCTCTTGAACTCTTTATCGTACATGGCACCTATCCTAGGCCCTCTTCTCCTGCTCTCTGCGGGCCGCCTGGATACGGGCAGCCGGGAGTCGTATGTTATCTCCCACTCCAGATGCCGCATGTGGTCCCGCATGTGCTGAAATACGCACTCTAAGTGGTCCTGACCAATAGGCAGCAGCTCTGCACCTGGTGAAGTCGGGGAACAGCTGCACAGCGCACCAGCCTGATATGAAACACTGCACATGGGTGGCGTAGAAGCTTACCACAACGTCAAGGGAGCGAACTTTGCTGCCCAGCCGGCCACGTAAGTGCGGAATCAGCTGGACTGCAGTTGCTTTCCCTCCCACGTCTATGCTTCCCTTGATAACGTACATCTGGAGCCCCTCGTTGTCCTCCGCATATGTCATCCTGTTCTCCGAGACTATCTCGCAGCTCACCAGCAGAGCCATGCCGCTGTATCCAATGGTGTCATCCTCTTTTGTTATGACTACTGCCACTGGGAGCACCCCTTCCTCGTCGCTCTGCGCCCTGGTGTTCCTTCGGCACTGTTTGACGGATCTGTTCGCCATCTGTAGGAGTCTGTTGACGAGGCGGTGCACGTCCTGCCAGTACGCCTTTCCCATGCCCGTAGTATCGGCGTGCATGTTGCGTCTGGCGTGTGCGTTGGCTCTGTCGAGTATGCCCAGAGACGTTCGCTCAACGTGGCCGCGAGGACTATGTAGCAGTCTGTCGAAGATGCCTATGTCTACATCCCACGTAACTCCCGAGCATTCCAGAGTGCGCAGCATTAAGCCAATGGCCGTATCATCCGGATGCACGATGAAGTCCCAATCGGAGCTGTCGTCGATACTGCCAGGCTCAAAGTATTCCAGAGCTCTAGATCCGCTTATAATAGTGCCGGTTTCCATCATGGCGCTCATCAGCTCCAGTGGGTTCCCGAAAGTGCGACGCAAGTACGCGAAGGGGTTGGCCCTGGTCCCGATGGGGGCGCTAGCTCTCTGCGCAGATGTGGCATCGCTAATGTTGAGGGTGGATGTGATTTCTGTCAAGAGCTCAACAGGAAGGTTCTCCATTTTGCCTAGCAGTGTCACTGTTAGCGGTGTCCCGCGGCAACTCCGTTGCCATGAACCACAGTCACGGCGGGGGTGTTGCACAAGGGACGAGAGGGCAGTTACCGTACAGCAAGGATGTCCCACTCGAGGAGCACCAGCGACGACAACATAGACCTCAAAGAGAGGATAAAGCAAATATCAGATGGTCTGTCCAGGGATTGAGAAACTGCAAATGCGTCTAAGGCGAGAGATGTAGCGGCAGCGGTGGGAGCAGAAACACCAGCTGCCGCGCCTCGTCCGCCCGCCTTATAGAACGGACACAGGCTGTTGCCAGATTCCAACCCAAACCCAATCTACCCATCGTCCAGCCTCCAGCCCAGGAATCCTCCCCCGATCAGGATGGTTTTTGGTGGCGTGATTCTCCGCTTCTTCAACCTAGCCATTCGCATGCCCCAGTTCTTGGACGCTGCCGTTATCCTCGGTATCTTTTCATACTTCCTGGCCGTCAATCGTGAGAGCTGTTTCGACAATGTTTTAATTATGAGAAATACTGTAAGGGCCATGGAGTCCAACAATATATTGCCTGATCCTACGAACATCACATAGTAGATATTTGGTGTCAGCTAGAGTACAACAGACTCCGCTTTATATTCTCTTTATATATTTGTTTCTTTCCCTTGTGAATTTGGCTAAGGTCTATGACTTAAGGAACTAGGATAAGATACCATTGGGACTGCGCGTTCGGATCTGGATTGCTATACAGAATAGCGGATAGGAAATAGGCCCTAACCATTTTTAATATAGACAGCGTCATGGGCACGTGCCTTTTTGGCTTTGGTTGAGGTAGCGGCTACTAACAAAACCAGACACATCTTATTGGAATAGCATAAATATTACACGAGTCAAAACAAAAAGATCATAGACTGAGAAGAATCAATATAGGCAATTGAGAATCAGTTAGTGGACATAGTCTGTCCTCGCACTAGGCGAGGATCCTACTAGGTAACACGAAAAAGCGACGCTGCGAATTACTGATTCAGGCAACTCGCTGCATGGCACCATGCAAACACTGCGTGCCAGCGACAACGTTGCCCATATGAGCCGCCCGGCCGTTGTCGTACAGCGACCACGACTTGCCGTCAGCGCCACAGACGATAGAACCGTGGGCACAGGATACTTCAGTATCAGACGGAGGCTCGGCAGCAGTAGTTTGTTGAGCGTGTGCCTCAGGAGCCCTAAAAGTAGAGGCAACCTTGTTACTGGCAGGATTAGCAACAGCAGAACTCTGGGCAGCATCAATGCTAGCCGTAGCGGCAACAGCACTGAAAGAAGGAGCCATAGCACTAGAGGATGCCTTGGGGATTACAGCTAAACTTACAGTGTTAGAAGAAGCTTTCGAACCATAATCACCCCTGAGGAAGGGAGCTGAGCCAGTACACTCGTAACCCATTCCGCTGAGTGAGCCTTTAACAGACGGTCCAGGCAGTGGGAAGTTAACCTCCTCTCCTTCGATAGTCTTGCATCCTGCGGGGCCACCGGTATTGGCCCGGAACAGCTCAGGTAGACTGCCGAAAGATTCACGGCGGGCGAGAGCGGTGCTTATTTTACGGTTATCACCTCCAGCAATAGTCACCTGGGCGCAGTTCATATACATCTCGCGGTTACCGATCTTGTTGAACCAGCTCCATCCTAACAGAGCCTCGCCAGTCTGGGCATCGCTGGGAATAGTGAAATCGTACTTTTTAGCAATCGGACACCCGCCCAGAATGGTATGAATGACCTTCCACGAGTCACCCGAGTCATAGGAAAGTGCGATTTGGCATGACCCTCCGCCGTGCGTCGCACTACCCTGCAACTCCATAGTGTACGATCCACCAGGGCTGTAGGTTGCCTGCGACTCGAATGGGTCCTTGGCGTATCCTTTGCAAGGATAGTCAGATCCGTCCGTGGATAGAGGGTTCGTGTACGAGTAGTCCTTTTGGCCACTCGTGTCCTTGTTCAACGGGCTGCGGATGGGGTAAGGGTTGGACATTTGAATGTGCCCAGAGACAGACGAGGCCAGGAGGCCGCCGACCGTAAGTAAGCTCTTCCTCATGATGGCGGTTGAGAGGCTTCAAGATCTAACAACAGTGCTTCTGGGCATAAGGGATGTCAACAATAGGATTCTGGGCATGCTTGAGAATATATAACATGCAGGAGGAGATGTGCACACTACTAATGGGCCCGAGGAATGTTTGTGTTCGTTGATATCTCCTCATAAGTGACGGACAATAGTGCCCATGGAGGGTCTAAAAAAAAGTGTAGTAGGTTTGGAATAATTGCAGGAACACTACCTGTGATGATGGCTTGTCCATTTGCTTGTCCGTCAAGACACCCTGGAGAACATGGAGAATCATTGGTGGTCTCGTTTAGCAGTCTAGCTCCAACAGGTAAAGGACATCTATTTAATACAATATAGCGGTCCTTTACGGTACCACACCTATATGTGATATACCTGCACTATTACCAGAAACGTTTAGCCTGTCTTGGTACAGACAATAGAAATAGAGCAGGGCTGACATTAATTTCTAGAACTACTGAAACATGAGGCGAGGAAGTTTGGTTTCAAGGGCCGTGTATGATTGTGTATACCTTCTATTCAGTAGAGCTTCAAAGATAAAAGTTTATTCCAACCAGGGAAATCAGCACCAGTATTCTGTTTTGACGCAGGGAACAAACAGATTATGTATATCTTGCCTTCGCTTTATACCAAAAACCCCATCCAACTGGTAACCAATGGAGTGACCATTTTTAATTCAGTTGCCTCCCATGCCAAGCAATGGTATCCAGGTACATGGGAACCCTTGAAATTCACACATACGCCGGAGATTCTCTCTTTCGATTTCGTAATCTTGTATCGATATGCCGGTCTCACTGCCAGCATCATAGGGCGCTAGCCTGCTCATTTCATGTAAAGAGATGATAGCCGTTAACGCGTCACAGGGGCTGACGGATAGGTCTTCGCCCGGATCACCCAGATATTCTAGGAGCATCCCTTCAATGTCGTCAAGCAATACCAGTTGAGCCTCTAGCCGGGGGCGTTTCTTGAGCAATGCCCATATAAGGCGAAGCCAAGGCACCAAAATGTCCCACTCATCATTATCGGGTTCCTCAGGTTCCGGGAAGTAACTATAGTCATGTGTAGGTGGCATATTGCTCCATCCCTGCATATATCTTTTCGTAGCGCAGTATCGTTTGAGTCCTTGCTCGACGACTTGCCTGTCCTGTTTCAATTCCCAGCTGTGCTGGAACACCCCATAATCAATGACACCCAGGTCACTTGGGAGGCCGAGTTCATGATTCAAAAACTGAATGCGGGAGTTTATGATTTTTAGGTGCTTAACTGCTGTTTCCGCCTTGTCTGGCTCTGTAGAATCTACCAGGCACGCTCCGTATAGGTCGATGAGATGCAGTGTTGCCCGTTGGTGCTTGTATTTGTGGAACCATTGCAGCTGCTGAGGTTCTACCAGTTCATTTGAGGGATCAGCCATATTGGGTAGAGGAATTCGTGATATTGTGGGTTGGGGGTCTAGAAACGTCACTGTTAGCTTGGTACTGCCTTTATATACTAGCCAGAAAGTAAAAGATAAGCCGGGAATCAAATAATATTGCCCGAGATGTCGTAAAAATTTCGTCCATAAGTTCATAGATTCATAAAAACAAAAACACATAGACGGATTAATCAGACAAACGTGCTTATAGCCTACCCATTTAAGTCAAGATGCTTGGCTTGTATGTAACCAGAGGAAGCAGGAAAGGAGAGGCTGAGGACATAAAGGCTAACCCTGTTGGGTCGATTTCGTAGGCTATGACAATTTGATTCAAGAATCGTTATACATTTACTGAGCCAAATAGTCATTCTCCCAATGGGATAATCTCATGTATTTTTAGACCTTTTCTCTTACAAGTGAAGCTCGTAGACAAAGAACGCCGCCAACACAAATTTTAGAATACAGTGTAAACAAATCAGTCTTGCGTCTTCGCTTACGTGCTGCTACGCCACTCCTTTATTCTGTCGACGGTTTCGCCATCTGCGATACAAGGTAAGTCAAGTGCTTTATCTGGCTTTGTTGATTCATAAGCATTTCCATCATAGCATTCGCGGAAGTCTCAGGGCTCGTGGAAGGAACAGCATTCGTGGAAGGTGCAGCATTCATAAAAGGCATAGTCTTCGTAGAAGCCGCAGCATTCATGAAAGGCACAGCATTCGTGGATGGCGCAGCACTCATCGGAGGCACAGGGGGGTTCGGTTGCAGGGATGGGGCTTGCCCTGCGGTTGACCGGCGAAGTTTAGCGATTAGTTCTTCGAATTCGGCCATATCGGTGCCCTGCGCCTGGGCATTTTCTGCAATCCGGGGCGGCCCAAGGCTGGGCTTGTTAACTTTCCCGTCGATTGACGGTAGGACCCAACGAAGTCTACCGGGTGGAATCCTTCCATGATCGGCGAAAATCTTCGCAATGTCAAACCCCCCATCTATACCCCTCCGCAGCGACGTGAATTCACTTCGTGTATACAAAGCGTATTCAATGTTCTGCAGCTTTTTGCCTGAACTATCGGCCATCAACGCCATTACCCAGGTCTCCGGGGATCTTCTTTCAGGTTCTGAAGTGTGCACAAAAACAGCTACCGCCTCCTGGAAACGGCTTTGGAAACGGTCTGGGTTTTCCTCTCCCTTGCTCTTCAGTTTATTGACGGCATTGGAAAAAAGGTATGCTTTTTTGGAGTCGTGCCCTACTAGAGTACCGGACCTCAATTCGCCGATTGGGACGTCACGATTGGGCAAAACCGCGAAGAGGTATGCGTCATTTTTACCGATAACCCAGTGCTTGTGTCCATAAATGATCGCCCCATCTCTCGTGGTTGGGGGGCCGCCATCCCTTTTGTCCACCCAGGAAAGCGGGGAATGGTTTTTGGCGGGGCCCGCGTTTGGTCCAGTTGTCCTAACGGGGTCACTCGCGCTCCCGCGGCCATCCTTTTCGTTTACTGACGTTGGGGGATTAGTTGCCCAGGATATGGGGAAATTGTGTTTCGTAATGTAATCTCCCAGGTCACGATGATGTTTATCATAATCTCCACTGCCGGGCACGGCTGCGGCCAGCCTATAGTAGTACTTCCGGAGGGCGCTCACGTTTAACATGTCAACACTCATGACCCCAGCTTCCTGACACCAGCTATCTATCCACTCCTCTATTTGGCGCAACCTGGTTTCGGGATCAAGGCTACTGGGATCTTTCTTCAGGGCCTCGACGTGGGGATTCGCTAACGCACAATACACGATGTGAGCCGCTTCAGGATCTCGGTCTAGATACCAGGTTGAGGGCCAATTATTGTATTGTTTCTCATGTTGAAAGGTGCAAAACGAGTGTGCGTAGCTGGTCATTTCGTATATATCTCCTGGGTTTGTGCGTAGCTGCATCCTCCGGGACTTTATATCCATAGCTAGTCCACGCATCTGTCCAACATTGAGGAGGAAGCTTGAATCTTGATCTAATATTGATTGTTGCGCTTCTTTCAGTTTTTCAAGGGTCTCTTCATCGTTAGGATTTTGCAGAAGCTTTTCCACGTCCTCACTCGCTGCGTTATAAAGTTGCAAGATTCCAGAGGGTGCAGTCCGGGCTCGGCTATTAATTATTAGCTCGTTCATTCGATCCAACATCTTCTGAATATTTTTTTCTTTCTGTTGTTCAGTGGTAAGATTTTCTTTCTTTTCCTCATAACCTCCTTCGTGACTGTTAGATTCATCATCGCTGTTGTCATCGCCGATGTCGTATGCTCCAGGGGCCCAGCTGGCGCCAATCTCAATTTCATCCGGCGGAGGTGCGTTTGGATCTTTGAGCTTATTGTAAGCCGTATTTACCACTAAAGTCCCATTAGTTTTACACTAGGATTCTGGGGCGTTAGGCTTACAATTGAATGCACTCTTGGCCTGGCTCTTAGACTGGTTGGTCTGTTGGTGATGATCTGGGTGGACACATTTCACCCTGTACCTGTAGGCCTTATACTTTTCCTCTTGAGTAGCCGCCCTAGAAACGCCTAGGATACGCTCATAGTCCGTGTGCTCGCCATAGAGTATCTCGTCAACGACTTTTTGTCTGACTTCTGGAGTAATGATCGATTCAGCTTTCGTAGTGGACTTGGAGCTGGAGGCGGGGTTTAACTTCTTTTGCGGTGAAGCATTGGGGTCCGATTGCATTTGTTCCATGTATTCATGACCCTGTTCAAGCGCAGCGCTTGGATTTATTGCATCTGGTTTTTCTTTTGGTTCCAGCTCCAGAAGCGTGGCATTGGGGTCCGTTCTATTCTGAGGGAGAGTGGGGTAAGATACTGCCTTCCCTTTATCATTGCTATCCATGATGGTATTGTACGAAGACGGTACGGTGAAATGCTTAGTTTAAAATTTGTATAAGAATAAATTTGGTGTTTGGGATGATAATCTCTTTATAGACTACGAGTCTGTATTTATATGCTATCAGCTGGAAACGGACAAGAAGCTTGGGATTCAAGTTCGCTTGATGTTGGCATCTGGGAGGCGGAAAATCCCTAGACGATCTCCCAACAAAATACCCATAGAATGGCGTTGACCTTAAGTAGCTCAAGTGCTCGAGGCCGTATGGCTATAGTCTATAGTGAGCTTCAAACGATGAAAGCGACATGAGACCATATGGCCCCTGGTCAAACTTATTCGGTTTTAGGACTTGAAGCATAGGAATTGCTCCTCGTAGGTAATATTATACATGCCGCAAATAGGTAATTACTTATATTGCAAAGCTACCTGAAGGCTGCTGTTTATAGACAGCTGGCTAGCATACGGAGAATACACAATGTTCACTAGCGCGGCGGGGATAATGCAGATATAAATGACTATTTGTTTCTGGAACTAATAAACAGGTGTAACCCTATTGAATAGCATTCATTAGCTTAGCTGCAATCCCAAAAACCTAAGTGACTAATATATCTGATATCAGATAGACATGACAGACTCGCAAGGCGTTATAGCCATGGGGGAAGTTGGCTTTTCCTCCTCGTACCAGCCAGGTACCCAGCTTTCAGGATAGCCACTCAACATACATTCTCTGCGGAAGTTCTCTCGACATCTTGCATAGCTTCCAGGATCTCCAATACTTATGAGGGTTGCGAGCTCCCGATACATATCGAGCAGACAGCCAACTCTCAAGTGCCCGACATTGAGCCAAGGACTAGGGTTTTCATGCCGTCTATGCAGTCGGTTTACCTCTCGATTGAACTTGGATTCAAAGATCCTCAGCGTATCTTCCACGTCTTCGACAGTTTCATCCGGCGTCCCACCCAATCGTAGGTGCCAAACAGCACCTAGAAGTACTTCAGGAGTTTTCCAGTCACACCTCTTCCAGTAGTCAGGCACATAAGGATAATAGTCGGCTCCAGGTACGGGTGGCCGGCATGCCCAGTCTACTGGGTAGTGCTGAAGCCGGCAAAAATGTTCCAGATGAACATCCGATGCTCTTTCGTCCCAGGCGTAGAAGAACACCCCGATATCAATGATACCCAATTTTTGGTCCATATTGTGCTCGACATTGTAATCGTGGATCTCTCCATTAATTATCGAAAGGGTTGTGACAAGACGCTCGACCTGTTCAGCCGCTGTAGACTGCTTTCTTGCTTGAAATATTCTCGATATAAGCGGACCTGCTTGATGATGCTGTTCGATATGATATCGGTGGAGCGGTAAATTTGCCACTATAGTGAATGACCACTCCGATGATTCACTGCTGGAATCGGAGGTTGGCAATTTGAAATCCGCAGGTTCGATTGACTGCATTCTATTTCCTTGTAGAATAGGGACAGGGAAATCTTTGATGGGACAATTAAGACGATGTACTAGACCTTTTATAAGTTATTCACGCTAGTCCCATATGCGCTATATGTATAACCAATGTGCTCACATCGGCATGCCAAACATGGAAATAGTGGTCGGTGTCCTGTTCTGAAGACATTTTCTTCAAACTCTTGCCGCGTAGCTGAGCTCGGCGCATTGCCATGAGTGGGTAGACTACAGAAGCTGATAAAAACGGACAGATCATATTAAAAATGTTAGTACGAATAACAATCTGAGCGACCGCCGAATATAATGTGGTTTAGAATGGTCTAGTACAGGTAATGTCCAAAACCATGAATTCAACCAAGTACAGTCTACACGCTCACTGTATTCTCCCGCGCCAGTTGAGGTGCTCCTTGTGGCTGAGAGTCAAGACACCTTAGTTCGATTTCTTTCAAGTTTCCTCGGTTGATATTGTTCAGTAGATGGCCTCGAAGGGACTCGACAAACGTGCCGCTAGCAGATACTGCAGTGTTGCTTAATAAGCCTCATTAAAGATAAAGATATGCTGTGGACCCACCTGTTACGAGCATTGCACCACATTGCTTCTTGATCTCCCTGTTAAGCACAGATCCAAGATCGACGGAGCCAGGGAAGCTTCTCACCCGGCGGCCGTAGCGCAGGCTCGCTGTCTGGTTGACAAGATACAATTGGACGTGTAGCATCTGATGTCGTGTCCTAATCAACAGCCGCAACAAAGCAGGCAAAAAGGGTGCCGTAGCTGTTTGGTTCATACCATTGTATTCTTGTGATGATCATGATCCTCTGTTAAAATGGCTTTCATCCATGGCTGGACGATAACGAGGTCCTCTTATGAATGGCCGGTCAGCGCAGCTTCCTGGCTATTCTGCATTTTACGTACCTTCCTGCGTTTCCCAGATTAATGAGATCCGACGCACTGGAAGTCTACCCGCTAAGGAGCCATAGAACAACTCCTTGATGTAGGAGATCTGTGCAGTGATACCTGCCCCCTGCGTAAACAATACTACATGTCCGAAGCGTTCCAGACTTGAATGGCTGCCGTATGGCCCGTCGACGATGGCTCTTATGTTTGTGTTGGAGGCGACCTCGGAAAGATCTTTATTTAGCCCCCATTGTGACTGCACAACCAGCCAAATAGAAAGATCACCCTTTCGGGATATGTCAGGGGCTTCCTGTTCTGTATCCCGTCCAATGATTTCCATATCCTTCAGCGCATCGTCATCCAGGGGTCTATGAGCGGTGTGTGCGATTGAAGGCCCCTCCCACCAGGAAATAGTGAACGGATGGGCTTGGAAAAGAGATGTAAGCCTCATCGTATGCAAGAAAACGTATACCGTCTGGCCAGAATGAACGTTCCATCCACGCGGTATTCGCACGCAGAGCTTGAGTGGGCGTGGCAGATCTCCCTCGCTTCTATTGCCCTCATTATCTCGATATATTGTTGCCGTTGATAAAGGCTTTCCAAAACACAAGTTGCGATGGATGATCCTTCCAACTTGTGTGAAAGTGCTTATCAAAAGCAGCACACTGGCCACCTCCAAGCAGACAAGACTAAAATTCGGCTCCGAGACCGACAGTCCCGGCACTATGCGGAGAAGATGGACCCAGGAGAACACGAGGCAACATATACTGAGGATGAAGTGAAGCTTGGTAGAGATATCGTATGCATACTTTCGAAGAGGCTTCACCAAAACTAAAACGAGAGCTAGGAGGCACAAGGCCGCCTAACCACCTGCTTAGTATTGTATTCATAGTGAGGATTGTCCCCTTACCATAATGCCTTCTCGATGGCCTGGGCTGGACCATCGTATCCGTTCAATGCGACTACTAGTTATTACATGAATTGTCACCTGCAACACGGTCATCCATCCAGCCGTTCGGTGTATATGAGTGAATGAGGAAATATGGACGCCCAGGGTGTCAGCAACGAGGTGCAATCGAGACCCTGCAAGGAGCACAATAAAATGAACGACGGCCAGGGACGCTGCGCGTGAGGCGATGCCTGCAAGCCCTTCCACCATGAGTCCGTTGAAGAGGAGGGTGCATGTCCAGTAAGTTATCTGTATAAAAAGCTCATTCCAGCTTCTGCGCCTAATCCAGCCATTACCCCGGGGGGGCGATGACAGGGACCATTGGTAGAAAACCTTGACCATGAACCCAGGCGGCCAACATCGACGGATGGAGCCAAAGCAATTCATCATAAGGAGAAGACCCAGCGGGCCGCACAAACAAATGGTGTAGATAATAAGGGGATCCATTTTAGTATATCTCGGTTAGAGATTAGGTGGAGGACCGTAGGGATATAAGTAGAGCGTCCTTGTGCGGAATTTCTGTCTAACCTGCTCAGTCCTACTGAAATTTTTAAGAATGAATACCGTTTTCCAGGGAAAAAAAACCCGCAAAAACGAACGATCACGCTTCAAAAGGGCGTCCACACGTCTTATTCGGCAAAGTGACGAGATTGGCAAGCTTTTTTATTGCAAAGTCTATTTGATCGTTCAGAGCCAGGAAGGCAACATGGTAATCTATAAAAATTGTGATGTTGACTGGCCCCCATCTCAACAATCCGGCTTGGAGGCGCATGAGACATATAATCCGTTGAACTGCGTGCTTCATAATCCAAGAACCTCGTTTGAGGGGAAGAAAGCCCGCCTGATCAAGACTGCCAATAATTTTGTCACCCAATCTGTATCCGACCGACCAAAAGTCTACCTGGCAGTCAAATGCGAAAGCGGTTATACTATTATATACAGCAGCAGTTCTTCAAGAAGCTGGCCACCTTCTCCGAGCCAAATTGTTAGCTAAGTGATAAAGATATCGATCAGGACCCTGTTAACACCTTACAGAGAACTCTTTTTCCCCACGCGAAACGGATGGGTCCACGTGACTTTGTTGACAGCCCAGGTCTTCCGATATCTTTGTGAATGGCGGAATATAGGTTAGACTTTATAGATACTAGGTCTATCTTAGTTTGTAGGCCATAATGCGGGATGCGATAATTCTATATGGCCATATGTAAAGTGATAATAATAAGCTTGCAAGTCTTGAAGACTATAATGCATGACGCCTACGCCGATAATAATTAATAACGGCCTACGCCTACAAGGGCCTGCGCCAACAAAAATCAATAACAGCCTACGCCTACAAGGGCCTACGCCTATAAGGGCCTACGCCTACAAGGGCCTGCGCGAACAAAAATCAATAACAGCCTACGCCTACAAGGGCCTACGCCTATAAGGGCCTACGCCTACAAGGGCCTGCGCCAACGAAAATCAATAACAGCCTACGCCTACAAGGGCCTACGCCTATAAGGGCCTACGCCTACAAGGGCCTGCGCCAACAAAAATCAATAACAGCCTACGCCTACAAGGGCCTACGCCTACAAGGGCCTACGCCTACAAGGGCCTACGCCTATAAGGGCCTACGCCTATAAGGGCCTACGCCTACAAGGGCCTGCGCCTACAAGGGCCTGCGCCAACGAAAATCAATAACAGCCTACGCCTACAAGGGCCTACGCCTACAAGGGCCTGCGCCAACGAAAATCAACAACAGCCTACGCCTACAAGGGCCTACGCCTACAAGGGCCTACGCCTACAAGGGCCTGCGCCAACGAAAATCAATAAGGGCCTGCGCCTACAAGGGCCTGCGCTAAGAAAAGTCAGTAATAGCCTATACCAACAGGGGCCACGCTAGGGCCTACGCGTATTACATTCCATATATAGGCCTCATAGCAGCTGGGCTTCTTCATCCCGTTGGGCTTCAAAGTAACTTCTACCTTTTCCACATACGACCACATGTTCCGTCTCTATAATGTATTTTACATCTGCTGGATCAAATGTAATAAGATTT
Organism: Aspergillus affinis; assembly: GCF_023601865.1. Lineage (NCBI taxonomy): Eukaryota > Fungi > Ascomycota > Eurotiomycetes > Eurotiales > Aspergillaceae > Aspergillus > Aspergillus affinis. Next base: position 46,079 of record NW_026515923.1, on the reverse strand, counting down.
TCGCCGTCGTACTTTGCAAGCCACCACCCCGCTTGCTTGTCACGCATGAAGCTTTCTAGATGGGCTAGAGCTTCAGCCTGGAAATGATATAATAAACATTCATCGTAAAAATAGATGCCGTAGGGAGAGCTTAGTTGTTTGAGGTGATTTCTTATTTCGCTCGGTCTCATTTTCTCAAACTCCTTGATTACCGATGCTTCCCAAAGATCAGCTCCTGAACTCATTAATTCATGATTGGTAGATAATGTTGGAAATGGTGTCACTGCGCGGGAATCCCGAGGCAGGTTGCCAGATTGGTCAAAGGGCGGCACAGGGAGAGCTAACTGTAGGCTCAGCTCTTTCTCAGGTGAAACAGTGTGTGTCAAGTTTAACGCATCTGGCAGTACCATGTCACCTCTTTGGCTTGAGATAGGAGGGCATTCCGTAAGCGTTGTAGAAGGGGGATTTTGCGCATCGGGCAATATTTCCTGGTCATCGGCTTGCTGTGTAGAAGGGGACAAACCAACAGGTGTAGCGTTTAACTGGCCATTGGTCTCAGGAGATGCGTGTGTATCTTGATCAGGCTCATTAAAAAAAGACAGGAACGCTTCACGGGCCACAGCAAATGCAGAGATGTCTGTTGCACCTGGCTGTAGGTGTAATGTGCATCGCATATTTTCCAAACAAAGATAGGGACTTAGACTGTTGAATGTACTCTCTGTAGGCATGCCGCATCTCTGCCTTAATCTCCATCGCTGTCCTTCATTAGTAAAGATTTGTGGGTTTCTGGCAATGTGGAGTGAAACATTTGAATCTCCTAATTTTTTCGCTATCTGTCCAATCTTTGGGGAGTTAAAGCCAAACTCTAATGCAGATTTGGCCAGGATGCACCAGTAATCACCAGCGTACTCTTCTCGGTAGCCTCTTTTATCTTGAAGAGGCTTAAATGTCGTCAGGTAAGGAAATAGACGTAGAGCTGTAAGCCAAATGCGTTGGTATGCAGGCCAGAATTCCTTCTTCGATGCCTTGAAGTGTTGTAGCATCTGCTGACGTAATGTGCCCGTAAACCTTCTCGGAAGAAGAGCCCTCAATGATATAGCCGCAGGCTCCAAGAACTTGGTGTTCTCCAAGAAAGTCTTGATTGAGGGGATCAGACCGTTAAACGAAAATAGTCTATCTCTCAGCCACGAGCGTTGGCTAGGATCGTGTATGTTTGTAAAGAGCTGCCCACTAGCAAATAAGCTATCGACATAGCTTGCATCACTGGACGACCATTTTGGGGAACGACCCTGGAGGCGGTTGACTGAACCGGCATCCAGAAGTTGGCCGGGGAGCTCACCCATGATCTCCATCCACGCATAATAGATATGTTTAATAGATGCAGCTAGTTCCTCCGCACATTTCATTCTGAAAAATCGACGAATATTTCCCAGACTGAATGATGCAAGAACAGCGGGGTATCTGCAAAGCATATCAAGCGCATCACAGAACGGTCTATACGACGGATTCTGAAGTAGACGCCAGAAATCCCTCCTTTTAGAGCCAGAAGAGATTCTATTGATCCATTTGGCCGCTTGCCTTCGTCGGCCTAAGAGCTGGTATGTCCGGACATGTCCATATATTTCGCCATCAGGATATGGCATTGAATTGTCATACTCCTCAGCAATTGTGACTAAGCACTCTGGGGGCACCATTTCTTTGTTAAAGAGCACGACAGCCCACCAGCGGTCCTGTGGGGTGGTATAGAATTCCTTTGCAGCTTCCCACCGATGCCTTCCTGATAATGCGTGCAAAGTGGGACTACTAGGCAGTCGAAGGAATGGCATTTCTCCTAGGCTTAGAGACGATCGCGACATGCTGTTGGCTTTAAGATATTTATCCAGCTCGACAGGAGATATCAAGGCCATAATAAAATGCGGCGCAGTCATTCGTTCACAGCCCGCATTGCTGTAGATTTCCAAAAGACGTTCTTTATTTAACTCACTGAAAACTCGACCACCGGAATTTTGATAGTACAGGCTTTCAAGGGGCACACGTGCATGGCCAAGATATGCATCATTTAATATTCGTAGGTGTCGGTGGTCATCATAAAGTATATCTGTGGTATCCATAGTGAGGACCAAGTGTCTAGAAGAATATCAGGGTCTTCGTCCTATAATCAGTTCACTTCGAGGGCGGAGCAACCTCAAGCTGAAAAGACTTAACACTTAACCGGAAGATTATGGGAGGGGGAAAATAAAATGCTATATAGGCCTAGTCAGTGCGAAAAAATAAGGCCCGCACTTAAGAAGAGCAATGGTAGCTTTACCATTATTCCATACTACTCTAGTTTTCACCTACATGCGGCTTATGCTCCACAACAAGTGTACGGTCTGGCTAAGAATCAGGTGCTGTCAGGTCAGCTTCAGGTAGCTGATCGATGACTACCATGTTAGGGAGGATACCCACTTGCCAAGTGCTAGCTGTAGTTGTTATCGGTAACTGCTTACCAATAATCCCTCGGTTTATAATTCTGTAGTAAAAAAAATAGGATCTAGCTAATATAATCCCTGCATACCCACGGGTATCTCCACAGCAGAATCCCTGCATACCCCCGTGGGTATACCCTCTGGGTATACCCCCGTGGGTATCCCCACTCACCAGGTTCTATCAATATACGTCATTATCTACAAATAATTCCGTATTTTGTAGTAAATGAAAAAGAACCTACGTAACACAACCCCTGTATACCCACGGGTATCCCCACTTGCCAGATTCTAGCTATGTCAGTTACTGCCTATCAAAAATCCCTCGGCTCATCATTTTACAGGAGGAAATTGACCCGCATAATCAATGCAGTTCCCTAGAGGTGTGAATACGTAGTAATTTCTGGAACAGCTAGCGAACAGCTAGCCTCTGAGCTTCACTCCATGCCTTGCGGTTACAGGCTTTCCGGGAAACGGTGTCACCACTTCCTCTCTGTCCTTTCTCTCCAGAGCCTAGTGCCAAGATAAAATGCCCCACAGCTGGATGGATCTCTGGCCTACTCTAAACCCGAGTGGACGGTTGTCACTAGTGCTTACCACATAAGGAATAGTGTGACTCGAGAAGCGGGTCTTGGGAAAGTAGGAAAGACAGTAGGTAGTGACACCGTTTCCCGGAAAGCCTGTAATATGATCTGCTACTGTAGAATCCTTCCGCAACCCATCCAACAATTTGCATCCATTGCTTATACTCGGTTGCGAAACCAGTGTCACCCCGAGTTTAGTCTCTTTTGTTCTCCGCAGTACAAAGAGGGTAAAGCGCCTGATAAAAGGCTTGGCAAATAAATATGATTGGCTTAAAATCCAAATCTTCCTATTTACAGACTAGTCTCTACTCGATAAAACAAAGAGAAGGGTCTGGAGGGGTGGCACTGGTTTCGACTTTGTGTGTAATGTAGCTCCTTTCCGTTCTGGTTGGAAACCACCCAGTGTGATTGTCTAGGTCCTTATTCCTTGAAACACCTGCTCCTGACCATGGCCTACTCCTTTACAGTATAAGCCTCTTTGTTGTTGAGCGTGTTGGCAAAGGTTTGCCGCCCTGGAAGCTTCCTTCAGTTTGATTTCACCTCCCAGTCAGGCGTGAAGATTTGTCTATCAAGCCATGATTGCGGAAGGCCGGGAGAGACTTCGAGGATAAATGATGGCTTAGTACTGTGCTTCTCCCGGCCTCTTCTCCTCCATGCTAGCGCAATAGTGAGCTCTGGCAGATATACCAGAATGCGACTTACTTACGCAGAATGGTATTCAAAGGATCTTTCATGCTATAACACTTGAGTGCGTCTATTTGATGCTGGGAGAGCAGGCCGCAGAGCAGTTAGATAACGGACTTGCGATTGTTGGGGAATTGATACTAACGGTTCAGTAAGAGGCTGATTCTTGGAGCGAGATTAATCATTCTAGAAGTACTACTCATAATTGAGCTTATAATATATATATATCGTGTTCGGCGCCGCTCTCAATCTTGTCATTACTCAAAATTTGGCAATTATGGATGGATCAACCAACAACCAAGGCTTGGAATTTAGAGGCACTGCCAATAAACTAAGGAAGCCGGCTCCAGTTCGCCCCTCGAGCAACGCTAGTCTGGATGATATCACCTTCAAGTGGGCAGGAATTGACCCCTGGGAGCACTATCAGCAGTTAGCGACTCTGGAACCGGGACATTACCTAGCTGTCCTCAAGAAATACCCCTATGATACTGTGTTCGTCCGCCAAAGCAAATTCCAGGATTCCAATCTTGTTGATTTTAAGCACGTTATTCATCGAAATATAGTGTATATGGGGCGTCTATACATTGAAGATGTCTATATCACAATGGTTTACGAAACCACAGTAGCATCTATGAAAGATATCTTGAGTTTCCGCCCACATTGGGGCCTTGCCGAGACCGCAGCTGTGTGCTTTGGTGTTCTAACTGCACTCAAGTACATTCATAGCTCACTGGGGATCTGCCACGGTGACTTAAAGGTTGAGAATATACGCTTTGATCTATCCGGGACAGTAAAGCTGGGTAGGCAGATTGTCAAGTGCCCCTAGGAACTAAGACTGATTGGTCGACAGCGAATATAGGAAACAGCCTACTCCGCGGAAGTAAACAGTACAGCGATGACCTTCGCTCGCTAGCTCTCCTTGTTCGACGATTATCTGAGCCAGGTGCATCCGGCGACACATCTCTGTTAGAATTCTTACGGGCTCTGGAGGAAGGACAACCGACAGCAGCGTTACTTGAGGTATGTCTGACCTGACAGTTATCGACTACGCTATTAACACCAGCTAGCATAGCTTCCTGCAGAATATTCAAGGCCCTGATCAGCTTCGGCACTGCGTTTGGAGCTGGATTTCGACGAGGCTATTTGTATAGTGAGGGTCGAAACCTCCTTGCTCTCTTTCACAGTCAAGACCGTTCCGTCCCAGAATACCAGAATTATTACTCGGTAAATGAACACATTTTATTAGATAATTTTGAATGTTCTGACCAGAGATCGCATCATTAATGTATACTTTTGTAAATGAGCTTTCGAGATCAGGCTCTAAAAACAATTCGGCTTGAAGGGCAAGAGGTTTCGACATGCACTGCAAAACCATAAAGGCAGTCTAGAAACCTTTCACGATTTCACTCGCGCACTATCTGACCAATTAAACCATGATGCCGGCGTTGTCTCGTCATAGCTAATTCCAAAAAAGCTTTCGTAACTCCGGTTAGACCGCAAAGTCTGGAGAGTGAAGGAATTTTGACCAGTTTCGACGATTTTAGTCGCGTGACGCACTTCCTCCAGACCCTCGCGACAAATCTCAAATGCGAGGGTGAGTTCTTGAAGGGTCGCCTCGACATCAGCTAGAACTGGTTGCTGTAGGAATCGAATAGTCTGTTCAATGGCGCCGAATGCGATATAGAATCGAGTAAGAGAATCGTGGATGCTTTTGGTGCCTTTAGAGAGAATATCTATCGAGGGGTGAAGGGTTTCTTCCTGGAGGACAAGGGCAGATTTTCGAATTTTACGGAGCCATGCGTTCTCGGCCCGAAGGAAGGATGCGTCAAAAATTGCCCTCTGGTATTCTTCGGTTTCATAAAGGTGTTCTTTTTTGGAACGCCGCAGATTAGAAGGTAAAAGGTCCATAGCTGAGCTGCGGCCACCCTCGAGTGTCACGTGACATTCGAATGAGCTAGGCGTTCCTGGGCGACTGGGCGAAACCTCCCTTTCGGTCATTGTATACACAGATGAGCTGTACTCATTCAAACTTTTAGGCACATCCATATCTTCTTGAAATAAACCAATTGAGTTGTAAGAAATGCTGTGGAATGTCTCGTAATCGTCACAAGGAATTATTGCCAACCAAGCCATTTTCCTTCTAATATATATCTGGAATCGCTCACCGTGACATCATAAGAACAATTCTCACCGCGGAGAATTAGACTGTCACAATTTGTACCATTGCCAAAGCGCCAACGGCTATAAAGCGGGGCTGAGAATGATGTGTTCACTCTGCCCGGCCTTTCTAAGGGCTTAGGAATGATATATTGTTTAGACCGCTCCTGTCGAAGAGCAAGCAACAAAGACGAAATCTACGCACCTATGGACATCGATTGCCAAACACAGGCTTCTCCTAGCTCTACTGGCGTAGGTTTTCAGGCAAACGATCGATAACCTGCTCAACTGACGTGACCCAGGAGCACATCTGTGACCTCTGTGACTGCGTACGCGACGCTTCCGACAATGCAACATACGGGTTTGAATTTCGCCCAGCGATGGACGCTGTGAACCATTCATGCAGCTCTGTTGACCAACTGTCCACAACAATGGGCGAAGAGCTGAAACAAATTACTGCGAGCTTGGACTCAATGAGACAAAGGGTGACCGAGTTAGAAAGGGAGCATAATGCTATTGCAAGACGCCTATCCTATACAGAAAGTGCCTATGAGGTCAAGAGTTTGCTGTACAACGGGACAAAGCTGCTTCTTGACAAAGTGGTAGACGTCCTTGAGATGCAACAGCGTTCGGCTTAGGTGGAGGCGATTTTGTGTTGGCATTCAAGCCTCTAAGTGCAGCTAGAGGTGTGTACCCTTAGAGCCTTGCAGTTACGGGGGTCTACCTGTACCCGGTCGCTTCGTGCGTCAATTCAGAGGCCTGAGGGACCAAAGGCCGGGGATTTCCATAGTCATATGTCACCTATAAGCCAGATCTACACCAACTAAATGTTTTGTAGCACACGCTTTATGAGTTCCTCTATATATACCCGATGAAACCCCCGAGCCCTCAAGCGCTGTCTATATCTGTAATCGCGACAGCCATGTCGGACATTGACTGGCTAAGACTCGTCAGCAACTCGGCGGGTACCTTTGTCCGTCACGGGAGGTGCTTGAGTTATATTGGGGAGCAGCTGGCTTCACCCTCGACACAATTTCCCGGCCTCGTCCTTTTTTTAGGTCAGCATCGTAAAGATATTGCTCTTCGATGCATGTTCCCAAAGAACAGGATTTCAGAAGGAAACTCGTATCTGCAACTGCGGGTTGACAACCAGACCTTTTTTGGAGACCACCCTATTTTCTTCGCTGACTGCGATCCGCATCTCTCTCACTTACAGACTGTCCCAAGACCCGGTGGGCAGGAGGAGATCCGCATTCACTGGGCGACGCATCACAGGCATCGCCTATTAGATACTCTTCTTGCTCGCCTGCTGTTCCTATTTGTTGACGTCATTTGTATTTTTGCCGATGACTTCGGTGGCTTGGATGCGGTCCGTACAGCACTCACAACATGGGCAACTCTAGGGCGCCATGCATCTAGTTTGGAGCACCGGCCTCGAGTAGTGATTGCGGTAGACGGTGGAGAAAGTGTTACGCAAAACTTTATGGATGAGTGCGATTTCCAGTTCCACCTCGATCAAAATCCCGATCACCTAAATATGTTCTGTGCGCCTAGTATGCTCTTTCTGCCCCCAGTGGAACTTTCTGAAGTAGCGCAGTATCGGCCTCTCAAGGACGAGGTCCTGAAAGCGCTCGATCTGAGTCGCCGGCATCGCAGAGAGGATGGTTTTCTATTTTCGGCACTACACCTGGAGCGCTTCTTCAACCGAGCACTGCTGCACTTATGTCGCACTGCGGAGGAGCCGTTTGAATTCGTCCGGGCCGCCCGCGAGACTCCCGATAAACACGCTCATGCCTCCCATTTAAGAGCATTCTTGGAACTGACAAAGACTCATCCATGGGATGATCGCGCAGAATTCATAGCATCGACGCTCCTAGTCGATGCGTACCCACCGGGGAAACACCGTGGGTATTGACTGTCTCGGATGTCTGAGTAACCGCGCTGACGTGCCCCAGATTTTAGCCCTGCTGCTATCTTTGACTCCCTGTACCGTGAGCCCTGCAAGGATGCCCTTCTCGCGCTAGGGTTTTCGCTGGTAGACTGCCAGCGGATCGAGTATCATCTTGCACGGCTTTACAACCGAATCTTGTCCGGGCGGGGACCATTGAGCCGTATTCATGCATCAACTCTCGCGCAATGGAAGAAAATGCTCAGCAACACATTCACCAATCGCACATGCCTCGTGTGTTTGACTAGGGCACCACAACACAAGCTTGTCTGCGGCCACGCATATTGTGACGTTTGTGCTGCTACATATGGTCAGTTGATCAAAAATGCGGAGTATAGGTACCTGATGGAGCAATGCGTGCTTTGTCAGTCCCAGACTCGTTCTCTGATCCAGGTCCTACCACCAACCGCATGTGTGCGTGCGATCACTATAGACGGTGGCGGCGTGCGGGGTTTTATCCCCCTTCGGTTCCTAGGCCACATGCAAGCTCTACTTGGACCAGAGTGTCCTGTACAGGACTTGATGGATGTTGCTTTCGGCACGAGCTCCGGTAGGAATCATTTTGCATGGCCATCTTTGATAGTATTAATAACAGGATGCAGGAGGCTATATTGTGCTATCACTCTTTCATCAACGCCTCACTGTGGGGGATTGTGCGCACGCGCTCTCTGACTTGATGTGGCGGTTCCTCCGGCAACATCCGCCCCCAAAGTCTGTCTGGGCAAAATTAGGCCGGGCCCTCCACTGTTGGTGGACCGATGGTTGGTACAGTGCACGTGCGTGGGACAAGCTACTTCAACAGCAGTTCGGTCTTAGTCAGGAGATGTTCGGTTCGCAGCTGGTGTCAGGGACTAAGGTGGCAGTTACTACAACAGCCGAGCTTCCAGTACTGCTGCCAAACTATCGACGGGCGACAGTTGGAATTGGCCGCGAAGGTAAGGCCCATCTGTTAAATGAGCGAGCTATCTCCTGAGTGAGGCATCCAAAACAGATCGAGTATACTACCACGTCCATGAAGCGAGTGATGCTGTGGAGGAGCCCAAGTCATGGGAATGGTATGTTCCGTTCCGTTCCGTCCCGTCTTAATGGCAGATATCTGATTGAACGCCGACAGCGCCCGAGCGACAACGGCAGCCCCTGTGTCAGTATACAGAAAGGTTTTCGCAATGAACTAAGCTAATGGGCAGTAGATATTTCGAGCCCTATTTGATTCGGGGTGTTGGGAGCTGTGTGGATGGCGGGATAGCGTTCAATAATCCGGCACCACTTTGTCGATCCGAGCTACCGCTCATGTGGCCTTCCAGGTCGGAGTTCGGGACTCTAGTATCCCTTGGCACGGGGTCAGCCAATCTAGACCGCCCCCCTATCGCCGCACATCATTCCGATCGCCGTCGACGTTGGGCTAGCGGATTTGCTTTTCGTCTATACGACTCCTTTATGGCATCCATGGATGCCGAGCAGGGTTGGAGAGGCTTACTAGGACAAGTTAACGAGACGGCCAGGCAGAACTACCATCGTTTAAACGTGGAATTTCCTGGCAAGGAGCCCTCCCTTAATGCTGTGGACAAGGTGCAATGGATGACCAGCCTTGCGGACCAGAAAGCGAAAGTGGAGGTGCCACCGGTGTTAACCTCGCTTTTACTAGCTAGTCTTTTTCTGGAATTATCGCTGGCGCCACATTGGGAGGATGGTTATTTCCATTGCAATGGGATCATACGTTGTCGGCTGCCAGGCAAAGCCCTAGCTGATACTCTCCGGCGGCTCCACCCCAAGGCTTCCACATATATCCTCGACGAGGATAACCTTGATACGTCGCCCTTTGATGACGCGGTGTGCCAAGGCTGCGCAAGGTATTGCGTCCCTATCCGCTTCGCGGTGAGGGATCTTGATAGCGAAATCACACTGTCGCTGCAACTGGCCCCCCGTCACAGACAGAAACTGGGCGGGTTTCCCCTCTCATTGCGATGGTTTTTGGATCAGCAGGGATTAGACACCGTTGGCCACACAGCCAATGTAGAACGGCTAATAGCGCGCACGAGCTGCACACTATGCGATAAGCGAGAGCGCAGGAATGCGTTAATCAGGACAAGATACACCCACAAGAAGAGGGTTCGATTCATATAGATTGTTTATCTTTACTTTTAAGCCCTAGTACCGGATTCCTTTTCCCCTCCAATAGAAAAATGAACCCGCTATCTCAGCCTTTCCAATCTCACCGCAACAGGGTATAAATTTCACCGACAATTGGTTTTATAGGGCAGGGGTAATTTGGCCCTTGGGTATACCTTACAATCAAGATACCCAAGATTTACGGTACCGGATTTCAAATTCCCGGGGGAAAAGGCCATGCCATTAGTACGAAAGTCTGGCCTATGTTTTAATAACCAGGGTTGTAGATTGTCCAGATTAAGAGAAGCTTGTAAAACGCGACGTCTAATTAACAGTACTTCTACTATTTCCGGGTTCTTCCTAGTTTTGTAATATATCAGACTGTAGACTTCACGTTTTGCACTTTGCCCAGGTTTCTGGCCACGCTCTAGAATATGTTGAAAAACGCTCAGGCTCTCAGATGGTAAATGTGCTTGGATTGGAACTAGCCTTGGATTCAAGTCTGATTTATCATAGGAGGGAAAGGTCTTGTCCTTTGATGTAACACTACCCTCGAAAACCAACATCTACGATCCCAGGAGGCGCTCCTATTCGCTCTTGGCCATTTGCGGGCGCAGCGCATCCCCTGTCGCCGGCACAGCTGGCGTGCCGCACAGGCCTCGGGTGATTCAGTCGCTTTTCCCACATAGGGCAGTACCATGATTCAATATTTTGACAAGTCAATCTTAAGGCAGCTGCCTTTTGGGAAAGATCAAGCTCCATTTGTTGGAGAGCTATCTCTCTGGCTTCCAGTCGAAAGATCCTGGGCGGTGTCTTTTCCGAGCCCTCTCTGGCTGAAACCATCACTTTAAGCTGTTGAAACTGTTCCCGGAGCAGTGAAAGCTCCTTGGCGACCGTCGAGTGGTGAATGCGCTCTGCAGATAATTCATGGCAAATACTGATGTTCAATTCGCAGGCTTCAGCAAGCTGTGTTTGAAGCATCTCAATGTGAGAACGAAGGCTTTGGGACTCTGCCCAGTACGAAGCAAGTTGCTCCGTGAGATATAAGTTCTGTGAGGAGACTGGCTCAGGTATGGTGCTTGAAAGTTCAGAAGTCTGTGTTCGCTTAGCGAGCGTATTGGGGGCTTGCGTAGGTGAGTATCACATTGGAGTGACAAACCTCGTCCATTTGGTCCATGTTATATCAGGGATGTGATTCTCTCAATGCTGTTGATTGGGAGGTTTTCTTTAATCCGTACTTTATATACCATCCCCCATACGACCATACGCGGGATGCTTTTTTTTTTCTGGCTGTTGACTGGCTGAAAGCCATACCTAGGAATGGGCCGTTCGACGCACGGTGGAACAAATTTACCGAGTCTCTGGGTCCTCCCGCAAGAGTGACCTCGGCGTTACTCCAGACCCTGCTAGGGGAAGTAGACAGGAGAACCCCCTTTCCTGAAAGCCTGTCCTCGATGCTTCGTTTACGGGCGGCTGTGGCTCTCTTTCCTACACCGTATCACTATTCATGCCTGAGGTGGTTCTCCGTCCTACCACGATGAATTCTGACTTCAAGCAGATGTTACACGGAAAAGTGGTCAGTATGTCTTGACTCTCTGAATGTATCATTAACATCGACCTAGATGGCTTTACAGGAGGCCTTGGATGACGCCCAACCACTAATGAGCACTGAGAGTAGGGGGCGAGTAGTCACCGCGTTGGTCAGTATGCCACTTCACATAGGCACATGTTTACTGACAGATAGAGATTGACTTGGTCCGTGCTATCTGCCCAGTGATTCAAGCATTTTCCCAGGATAAACAGCATACCGCACTCAGCAGCCTCCTGCATGAGATGTCGGGGATCCTTACACCAGAGCCAGGAATGCCACAGCCACGTTCCACAACGGACACGTCATGGACGCCACAAGCAGACCCTTCACAGGAGCAGTCTCCTGTGCTCAGTGAATCTGTCAACCCTAGTGCAGCCGAAGACGAACACAGTGACAACGATAATGGGCTGGCGTCAGAGACACCGATCTCCAAAGCAGCCAACACTATAGATATCCGAATGCCCGAAATCGACATGGACGCCCTTTTCCCGGTTAGCACACCGGTGCTGAGTTATGGTGCGTCTAGTCCCATAATATACTTTACTATTCAATGCTGAGTATGTGGCCAGATGACATCAACAATATAATTGCCTTAGCTGGCAGCCTCGGTGGCGTTGAAGACTGGCCAGCCGGAGCGATCGACAACACACTTTTTGTATCGCAGTCCCCAACGTCAGCAAATATCCGGATTCCATCTCTACCGCCTGTTGATTCCAGCGGTGATTGGCTCCTCAACGACATGATTGATTTGAACACACCACTTGGGTTACCGAATGCCGAGCCCGAAACTGATGATTTAAATTCGAGCGCAAACAGATCTGGACCGGCCGACATATTTTCTGGGGGGTTTCAGTTGGATTCTGTTTCTCCCGTGTCTTCTTTGTTTCCACCCATAGCCGAAACTCGCTCGGTACAAGACGGCGAGTCGGGCGCCGTTTATCACGAAGCCGACAATGCACTCGGTCTTTCAGGAAATCCGGATGAAAGAGCTCCAGTCGATTCGGGCACTGCCCCGGTAACACCATCGTCCTTTCCCCCCCAGGCAGTAGAAGCCAGTGGGATGGCTCTGCTGAGGGGTGACAACATTTCTTGGGATTGGATTCCTCTTACTGGTCGCTTCGAAACTGCGTGGGGCGTCTTCGATGGTCAATACCTGAAGGCCGTGCTGGAGGAACTGACATATGCTAGCCGTGTTATAACCGAGCGAACAATTGACTACTTTGTCAGCAAGTGGTCTCGCTCGCAGGGAGCGTCTGAGGTGTGGGCTGGCAGAGAACACGAATTCGAGGCCCTGGCTCATCTCGGACAGCGGCGGCCTTTGGTCTTGGTCAAGGAACAATCTCAATGGGCATTGATCGAGGTTCAGCGTTCCGCCGGCCGAGTTAACCACTACAGATGCCGCGTGTCCGATCAGCCTACGAGCCCGGCATGGGATCACGGCCAATGCAGCTATTGCGTCAGAGTCGGCGAACGCATGTCGGACATACTACACCTACAGAAGGAGTTAGTGAAACCGTGGCAGAATACTCTGGAGATCATTACCACGTCGGCGCGAGACACGACCTGGGTTCTTTGGATGACGCACCTCCATATCGAACAGTTAGACTTGTCACGTCACGTCCCCCCAGACTATGCTAGGCATTTGGCCCAGGAGATCCTCTTCGACCTTAAAGCAAGCCAGACTACCGACTTGGTATTGAATATGCCAAAATCCCTCTCGCCCCCTGTAAGCGAGGAGCAGGTGATTCAAACCTTCTACCTTGAATTGGGCAAGAAGAACAAATACGATGACAGACTTTGGAACACAATCATCGAGGTAGCCAAGGACCCGTCACACAGAACTGGAGTACAAGAAATTGGACTTCAGCGTTCCAGTGAACTTTTCCAACTAGCAATGAATATTGCTTCTCCCGATGCTCTTCTCATGCTCAAAGAATGTTTGCGCGAGTTGCGATCACAATCCCAGCCTCCTGATAACTACCCGGAAAACGCGAACGGGACTTTCCGTGCGCTACAGGCATACAGTCAGAAAAAACAGCTGTCCAATGTGGGATTGAGATTGGCGCAATGGAAGTTGTACCAGGTAAAGAAAAAAGGCGGTGACTTGGAAAGCGAGATAATCCGGTCAACCCCGCCGGGGAAAGCCTCTCCTACTCCTGCAGAAATCCATCGTGATCTGTCAGCAAATAACAAAGGGGTATACTGGGATAATCTGGTGGATGTTTTTGGTGGGGATCCAAATATTCTCTGCTTTATTCCTCGAAATGCCATCGGTCCACCTCCTTGGAGCCGCAGATATACCGCAACTACATACCGGGATCTGCCGATACCGGAAAAAACGATATTGGGCAAATTCTGGAGACAGTTCAAGCGCCACGTCCTCATGGGCGTAGATGGGAAACTATCGAGCCACCTGCTATACATGAGAGCCCCAGTGGGCATCTACCCACTGGAGCAAATGAGCGATGAATCTATTATACAAGATGACTCCATATTTACTTTTGACATGGATGCACTGAGTAGGCCTAGTTGTGTTTAGATTGCATCTTATTAGATGACATTTTACACATGTATTTAACACGCGGTTGTTCTCATTTATCTGGTCTGCAAAAGAAGTTGATTTTCCTTATGAGGCAATTACTACGAGATAATCATTCGTCTTCATCGTCCCGCAAATCTAAAACTACTGGCCGATTTCCAGTACAATATCAGTGCTGGCCGCGCACCCGCGAATCGCATGGTTGTCATTGGGTTCATGATAGACGTTGGGACATTTCTCGTCTCCGGGCGTGCAGATAACGGGCGAACAATCCTGGTGATTCGGGATTGCCGAGAATCCTTGGAGTATGATCTCCGAATCTTTCTTTAGATCGATGCACGATAGGTCCCAGTACAGTGTAGAGTGTAGGATGCTGTATTCAAACTGGAGAACATTGCTCTTGTCATTGTTGGTAGCGATCTTTAGCGAAACACCGGTATCGTCAATAGTTGGCTTCCATAATTCGTGATAGCGTCCGGAATGGGAGCCGAGAATATGCTGTGGCCCGTCGTTTTTTTGCACGGACCAGACATACAGATCCACATCTAAATTATTGATGATAGAAATGCCGCCGGTCATGCTCTCATCCATACATAGCACGGATTTCGCCACCCCCAATGGAAGTAGGGATTTGCTGAGTACATCCATTATGCCCATGGCTGGTCTTATGGTATGGGATGCGTGTGTGAACAAACGGCAATCCTCCAACCCGCCGCTGTCGTTATATAGTTGACGAAGACGGTTTTCAGACCACGTTTATACAGTTATTCTCGTGGATGGGCTAGGAAGATTGATTCAGCATCCTACAGACGAATAAGAGTATTCAAGCCGGTACCTGGATTGAGAGGGTAGGCTTCACAGGAACTAGGCTGCAGGCAGCCTTCTGAGCATAATTTGGATATTTATGCGCGTCTTCCTTATATCTGTATAAACTAGAGTTATTAAGTACTAACGTAACCTATCCGGGGGGCGCATCTTATAAACAATACCTAGGTCTTTTTGTCCTTTAATGTCTAAACTATCGAAGATTTGTATAAGGTGTAGTCCAGTATAGCAGGGAGCAACGTATATATATCATACTAAATATTGGTTTCCTTTTTTGGTAGGGATTCCCCACTGGGGCCAGAAGCCGGTTTCAAGAAACTCTCGACTTCACAAATACTTTTAAATCAGATATCTCTCAAGTTGCGCAAAGAAACTGACGTAAGATCTTCACTGAGTGGGACAAAAGCGGTCTATGCTTGACAGTCTCCGCGGCACTACAATACTATAAATACGCCAGTCAACCTAGTTACAGCCAGCAACCAAGATCTTTCCTCTCACTTCTCGATCGCTATGCCAGAGTTAATTTACTATCTCTTCCATATCGCATTTACGGCGATACTATCAGCTGAAGCTGCTGACACGGTCCTCGGATGTAACGCCCCGGGCACGATTATACCATCCAGCTCCCATTTAGGCCAAGATTGCACGATTACATCGTAAGTAAAGTTTAGTTGTTGCAGTCCTCTAACTTGCTAATCGGCGTTGGCTAGTATGTTAGCTACGGAATCTACCATCCTCCCCACCGGCACTTATACCTTCTGCACGTGCGGGAAAAGCCAGTATGACATCACTACCTTCACGCAGGGTAAATCTACAAACCTTGCATGTGTCATAAGTGGTCCCCGTGTGAGCATAGTTTCCGTGCAATCCATGATCCCGGCCACAACGTCAAAGACCCCTTCTTCTACGATCACTAGTACGGGAGGTATACGTTCACCTTCCAAAATTACACCCGCAACCTCGGATGACTCTCCAACTCCGAGCGTCTTGTCCACAGAGTCAGATGCACATTCTACTGCCTCCTTGTTCTCGTTCTCAACACTGGATTCTACTCCTACTACCGAGTCCTCCGTACAACTAGATTCTAAGACAGCATCCCTCACAAGTATACTCTGCGCTACCAAAGTGCCTTCGTCGGCGCATGCCAAGCCATGGGGCTCAACCTTCAAGGTAACGGACGCTAGTTCCGCGGTAGCCAGAGCCTGTGACTTTGAATCTTTTGCTCTAAGTCGATCAATGGGCGAGCACTCGTCGGATTCTTCCGACTTTCACTACGAAGAGCTAAGTATGTCAAAAGAAGGCAAGGACATCAAAATGTTATTTGCTGCAGCTGTCCGAAGTAACTGTAACATCATGTTTTCCCCTGAGTTATGCAAGTACGTCTTCAATTCAATGATCTCGGGACATCCTTCTTGTCCCGAAGATCAGGATTGGACAATGGGAGGTATGGGGATCAGTGACTGCGGCTATTTTCTGCTCACCGGAACATCGTACGATACGCGAGATCCCTTTGCAGATATGCATTCTTCTGAGGATTGGAAGTAAGTGAAACCTTCCACGCGGAGGCCAGAGACTGATAGGTTCTAGTAACAACCATTATTGCGATGCTAAGCTTAATGTAGAATGCGAGCTTGAGACCTGAGGATGATTGGAGGGATCCACTGCGAAGGGGCATTGGCATATTGTTTTATGGACATTTTTTGTGCTGGATATGCCAGGCACTACAATAATATTCGTTTAGGCCATTTCATAGGAACTCACATCTGTCAGACCACCCTTTAGTAGAATAGGCTTGAAGCTCTTTTTTTATTCGTTCCTGAAAGCGTGTATTTCAGGTGCCAAGATAAACTATTCTTTGCTTGTTGAAAGGTGGTTATGTTACTTTGCATGCTTTTTATTATAAGACTTGGAGCGGCAGATATTGTAATGTCAAGTCCCATTTATTTAGATACGTCGGCGAAATGACCCCCACCGAGTAGAGCTCCCACGACAGATACTATTGCCAGAACAACCAATATTGTGGCCATCATAAATTGGTATGGAAATGGTGGGTCGTCCGGTTGCTCGATTTCGGGACCACTATCTGAGGTGTCGTCCCCTTCCTCTCCCCACGGTGCGTAGTTTGCCATGCAGTCGCTTGATATATCTGGGCTCTGAACGATGTTTGCTGGCATTAGGTCGGCATTCTCAGAACGTCGTTTGTCGGGATGGAGTACACAGCACGCACCTGGTACATATGTGAAAAATGTAGGTGATGTTCTTTCTTTATATCGGAGAATTCTGTCTGCCCAAAGTCTAGGTGTGAGAAACACGTATTCACCTAGAAAACGAACACATCGAGGGACGCACCACCGATCTAAATTGTTTGGAGATTAAACTGGTCGGTGAGTGGGGTGATACTGTAGGAATGGCTAGACGGACGGGGAGAGCCCGGCAATAGGGTTTGAGCGTTTCCACTGAACAGATCTAGGGGTTCGTTGTCATTCTAATAAGTGTCACTAGTTCTACTGTTTTCTTTCGCGGCAGATTTATAGTTTCGGAGAAGCGTGGGCCTCCAATCTACCCCGGTTACTATATCAAGCGCTATCTCACCTAAGCTTACCACTTTACTGAAGACAAAGGCATTACATAGAAGGCCTGTTGTAAATGGAAAAAGCAACCACTTAGCTGAGCGCATTCTTCTTTTCGATATTCGCCTCACCCGCCCAATAGGGACAAATGTTCGTCTTGATAAAGCCCTCTCAATCAATATAAAAGCTGCTATCCCTCTTCAATCGCCTGCTACCTAGTTGGCTTCTTATCACCGGTCCAGGGCAATTCCGTGTCGGTATATGACTTGATAATAAAAGGACCCGGGACCCGGGTGTCGGTTTTGAACCCATGAGTGATTATAAGACCTAGACTGACTCTCTGTCTGAAATTCCAGCTCTATTATAGCAATATGTGGCGGTCACTGCGAAGCATTTCGTCTGAATGGGCCTTCAGTTCACTGCTTCCTCCCTGCGTGAAAAGGACCATTCAGCAGGAAACCCAATCCATCTCACCCACCCTTTACGTGAAAATGCTTTTAGATATGGAAAAGATTCCGCTGCTGGATAATATCTTGGCGGCTTTTTTTTCGTGGATCCTCTTAGCAGGGTATCTTGTCTTTCCAGCCTCGTTTGCCTCTATTCAAACCTCTGAAACACTCAAGGCGACTGCAGCTAAGACTAAGATGGGGAAGTCGGCGTTCTATGCTGTCCAAAACGTTTCACTCCTTGCGGTCGCGGCCATATGTTGCGTGGTAGGCATGTGCGGCGCAGGCTGGTTATACTACCGAAGAAGGGATAATTACGTTTGGCTTGCTCGGAAGATTTTTCTGTAAGTATTAAATATAAGCCACGCTATCCCTGCTAAGCTAATAAATGTCACAAGACCGGTAATTATCAATTCGGTGACAGGCTTACTCAATACGCTTATCAACATATATACGGCAAAAGCCGGCTCATGGTCTGTGACCGCAACAGTAACTGCCACAGTCACCGGCTTTTTTGCACTTCTAGCTGGCATTCTTTTCCTCATTTATAATAACTGGCTATTCTCAAGGCTTGAAAATGCCTTTGAAGCTAACGCGGGGAAATAAACCCCGATTCCGCGGTATTACCGGTCCTTCAGTCTAAGCATTGCTACAGTGACCGATATTCCAATTTTATATGGCTTTCCAGTCTCCTACCGTGGCTTTCGCAGAAAAGCCTTCAAATTTGCTATATCTGAATTCAAAAAATGTCTATTCTGGTAGTGCCGGGTGCTTTCCGGGCTTGCGAAACACGCATTCCATATTAACGTATATATACCATGGGGTGAAACCTCTTTCCGCCGCGCAGTGACGAGTTTATCTCCAATCCTAACGCCAAGGTGCTATTTCGTGCATGATTCTATGTGGGTGCGAGAAAGGCTAGTGCTGAAGCCCACTTTCAACATTCTGGTGTCTTCTTGAATTCAAATTACATATGTATATTTGTTGCGTTGGATAGCCTGGCTTGATTCCACCATGGGTTCCTGAAATTGCTAATTATCATCGAGTTTCAAAATACCAGCAATCAACGAAGTTACAGTCGCAAAGCGCCATTAGCTAGGGTGATGGGTGGCCAAATGCACCTGCACGGTAACCCCTCATATAACTGTCCCATCCATCATTATCATCGTAATCATCATCATCGCAATCATTATCAGGATACACATCACCTTCAAAATCCTCCCACTCCCCTACTAACTCTAGCATCACACCCTGGAGTATCCATCCATGACTCTTCATTTCCCTTTGAATTGGACCTTGGTCGTGGTCAACCTCGATAACAATTTCTTGGAGAGACGAAATTGCTCTGAAACGAGCAGCAATCAGCGCTAACGCCCGGACACAAATCGTAGGACTGTCAAATGAGACTAGCCAGGTTTCCATGGCAATGGTGCTTTCGAAGTTTGTTATGAGCTTTCGTATATCGGTACAGTATGACTGGATAATTTCCAGGTCATGAAGGCTGCCTTCTTCCAGGCTGACCTCCTCTTCGACATTGTGAAATCTTGGAAAGTCGATGTAGATACATTGGAGGTGAGATGCGTTGATAAAGCCAATAGTATCAAGAAATTCAGATATTTGTCCAGGTTCACACTTCAGATCAAAGCGATTATGTCCATAGAGTAGTGCCCTAGCCTCATGTAAGACTGCTGTATTGGTGAGGAGGATTTTGGGATGTAGCTCATTATCCCCATTCCAGGGATTAATGGGCTCTCTGCGTATTAGGAGATAGGTGTATATCTCATTGCGAAGTTCAGGAGGAAGGCTAAAGAAGTTTACTGGCATTTCTTTGATTCCAGTCCTGAAGATATTCAATAGTATGTGTGAAAAAAGTAGGATAGTTCTTGATGAAGCGGGGTCACGGAACATTATAAGTTATAGCTTATAAGTTATAGGTTAGCATCAATCACGTGTTCTAGAAAGATGGAGGGCAGGGATGACAAAAATGCTGAATTATGTGATCTCCACCAATTAACTAACCAGTTGATTATACGGTTTGCTTATTTACATTGGCGTAACCTACTTAGGTCACCTTATTTTTATTCTTCGACGAAACTCAACTCTCCGGTCGGCACCAACTCCGCCCAAACCTCAGCGCCAACACAATCTAAGTTGATTATAAGCCTATTTTGTGAGAGGCAGAGGGAGTTTCGACCCGTCGTGTAATGTTAGATCAAAGAAGGCATGGATCTAAATTTGAGACGTTCAACCGATATCCAAGGCGTCTAAAGCTAGGAGCTTTTGGGAAGATGGCTGTAGCCTGTAGCCCGTTTATATCCCATTTTCGAATCCCTTATAGTGGGTAGCCAGCTCTTGCGATGTAATTTCCGTTGGTTCTGGGTGGTGACAATCCTATATACAAGTTTACTTACTTCCATTTTAGGCTTGCCAAGATACTTACCAGCTGCTCCCGTGAAGGAGGCCATCGGCCATTAGAATTGTAGAAGGAAATTCGCCCATTGCCCCTAAGTTGTATCATCACGTATACTTCTGCTTCACAGTCATGGGAATATCCGAATGCTCTTCGGAATAAATTGATCTTTCGTCGGTTACGCTGCTGGCACCTAGACCTGGCACTGTTTGATCGGCGATGGCAAATATTCCTCTTTTCCTTGGCCATGGCAGAGATAAGTGCCTAGAAGCGCAGTAGGCACGCAGCAGGCGTGTGGAAGCCGGTTCAGTTGTGTAACTTTTTGATTTCCTTTGTCTACTGCTTTGAGGGTTTATATGGCATATGAGCTCGAAATTCTGCTTCAGTCGGCGAAGCGCCTGCATAGCCTGCCGTTTCAATAGATAGGCTCCACTAGGTTAATAGAATTTTGATTGATTGATTGATTGATTGGCAGAGAAAAGTATGCACCAAATGAAATGAAGGGCGAGCAGACTCACCTTAAATATGTCATGTTTATGCCCACATGGCACCAAGACATGCGGTTGACACATTCACGAGAATGAGAGAGCAAAGTGAGACGATTTTTCGGTTCCAGTCCCATATATCCACGGACAAGTTTCCATTAATCCCAGTGCTTATAGCTGATGAACAATCTCTCCCTACAGATCTCTACTTCCATTATGTACACTATATTGTTGGTCATTCTGGTCGGCTGGGCCCATGCTGTTATCGAGCGTCAAGGGTTTCTCTCCGCTGTTTATTTTACCAACTGGGTTTCTGAATCTCTCACCGCTACCTACAGGTCAGAGCAACTGACAAAGACAGGCAATTTACGACCGTCACCATTACCCCCAAGATCTTCCTGTCGACAATCTCACGCATGTCTACTATGCTTTCGCTAACATACGTCGGAACGGTGAGGTCTATCTCAATGACGACTGGGCCGATATTCAGAAGCATTTTGCTGGAGACTCGTGGGACGACTCGGGATCAGACGCAACAGTCTATGGCAACATCAACCAAATTAATAAGCTCAAGAAGAAGAACCGCAACATGAAGGTTCTTCTGTCTGTCGGTGGATGGGAAGACTCTTCGAATTTCGTAGGCCCGGCTAGCACTTCTGCTGGACGCAGGGTGCTTGCAAGGTCCGCGGTTGAATTGATGCAGAATATTGGATTTGATGGTATTGATATTGATTGGGAAGTAAGTCACTATCCCTGATTTTTCTTGGCCCTTATAATTGACGGCAGACAGTATCCTGTTAATGATACCCAAGCGCGTAACATGGTCTCCCTTTTGCAAGAGCTCCGATCGGTGAGTATCCTGAAGAATATGCAAGATATGGCCTAATACCTTTTCAAGGAACTCAGAAATGGCGGCAGCGCTGAAAACCCCTACCTCTTGACCGCTGCCTCTCCCGCTGGTCCATCCAAATATTCCGTTCTTCATCTCGCCGCAATGGACCAGTATCTTGATTACTGGAACGTGATGACTTACGATTACGCTGGAGAATGGGACCACGTGTCTGGGCACGCTGCGAGCCTGTATCGATCCTCAAGTGCGCCCAAAAGCACTCCTTTTCATACGGACCAGGCGATAACTGCCTACCTGAATGCTGGAATTCCAGCCCATAAGATTATCTTGGGCATGCCACTCTATGGTCGGGCTTTCGCTGGCACTGACGGACCAGGAAGTCCTTTCGCCTCCATACCCGCTGGTCATTATGAGCGTGGCATTTATGATTACAAGGATTTGCCCTTGGAGGGGGCGGAGGTTAGGGAAGATCTAAAGCTAGGAGTGAGCTGGAGCTATGATCCTTCCCAGCGCATGATGGTGAGCTTCGATACCCCGAATATCATCAAACTAAAGGCGGAGTACATTCGCTCTAAGGGACTGGGTGGTGGGTTCTTTTGGGATTCTAGTGGCGACAAACCCGGCGAGGAAAGCTTGATCTCAACCGTGGGTAATCCGGACCTCATGTGCTTACCCCGACTAACGAGCTAATCCTTTTATATTAGCTTGTGGATTCTTTTGGAGGTTCATGCGCCTTGCAGATCTCACCTAATCGTATTAGATATCCACATTCTCAATATGAGAATATTCAAAAATAGCTGACTCGGAGGACCTTGGCGTAACATTGTTTAGTGGAATAAGCACCGTGGGAACCAGACATATTTTATGTTCATTGAGTCAGTGGTACGGGTTGTATGAAGATTATTGTATGACAGATGTTAAAGCTTGATTAAGGAAGGAAAAGCCTATTTAATTTAATCTTTGCGTTAGATACTATCGTGGGTCCACACTGTTGGGACAATCTTGAAAAGCAGACTCTAGGCTGCACCCAATATTCATCCGCCTACATCCACCTATACTTACATATTGATTTTGATAAAATCAGTATCTCGATCTAGCATATAGTCCAACGGTTGGCTTACTTCAGCCGGCTGTAAAGCTGCCAAATGAGCTTTTATTACATCTTCAATAGGTGTCAAGGCGTCTCGCAGTTGGTAGCAAGGAAGCTATGGTGCCTGATCTCAGAGGATCTTGATACTTGAAGGCTTTCTGAATGCTTTAGTACCTCACAACTGGTCTGGCTACTGGTGATCATACAGCGTATATGCTAGGGTGCTCATTAGATTATTCCAGGGGTTTCTTTTCCTAATAAACTGACCCTGGTAGGCTATTTAAGTCCTGTCACTTCAGCTTCTATAACATATCGTATACCGGGAAACATTGATCTCTTTCATTCCTCGCTCAGTCTAGTCTTGTTTTATTTCGGGGCTGCTGAGAGATAACACCAGTGTTCGGAAAGTATAAAGGTTAATATTGGCTGATTATAGGCTGCAACCGGATTCAGCTCTTCAGCATTTCTACCGTGTCCCCCAAAGAGTACCGTTGCTAGCTTTTTGGTAGCTTGCAATTATAATGGTAAATCATCCTGGATATAGGTCTGTGGATGCAGCTAAATTCTCATAGGATGCCTTCACCATTAGCCAGCTTCTTTCGATCTTAAGCGATCAGGTGAACAAAGGCGGGACGTATTACTTGACTGAGGTTCGAATCAGAATTAAAGCAGCAAAGCTTTTTGAGATAGCCCCTCAATTCATTCAAAATTATGCAGCCCCGCCATTTGTGTTAGCCGGCATGTCCGAGAACGAGATTCGCCAACGCCGGCAGTACAAAACAAAGATAACCGAAAAGTTTGTACCGAGGCTATTCGTCCAGGTCAAGGGTCATCCAATTGTCATTCCAGTGGTTGAGCTTCTGGGGTTTGCTCCCGTCGGTCGGAATGCAGACAATTTGGACGTCTATGCGCGAGTTTGGCTTCTAGAATTCCTCATTAATAATCTCTCGGCAAGGCTCTTACGTCTCTACAATGCACCCTCACAACGGTTAATCTTAAAAGTCAATGCGGACGAGAATGCTAAGAATGTACGTCGATCACAGAGGATAATGTCACAGCATGAAAGCCAATGATGATGAGTTGAGAGATAACTTTTCCCTTCTAAGACGACCAAGCTTGCAAATACTTCTGTTTCTCAGCAGCTTCAGTGTTGAACCGGGTAGAAGGGTAGGGCTCGGTAATATGGCGCCTCATAACGACCCACGGGAGATGATGTCGGGACATTCCGGAAAACACCCAACAAGCATTGTCCTAGCCAGATTAGCAAATGAACGGAATGTAACTTGCACGTTCACAAATAATTCTTAGCGCCCTTGCAGCCGCTAGGACACGAACTACCAGGGGTTCAGGTTGCCCGACAGGAGCTCTGAATGTCTAGGTGAAATAATAATGAACTGCTAGGAAAACATTACATAAATTATAAAAGATATAGACCATTGCATACAAAAATATCAGATAAAGTCGGATAGGAACGCCCACAAGCCAAAGCGCAACGCGTATCGAGAGTATAGCATAGCTGAAATCAGGGACTCCACACGACTGCAAGTATCAGCCGATGCCTTGTGATATTTCGTTCCAAGGGCTTCGTAGTCGATATTGTAGTATAAGTTCTTTAATGCTGTCGCGAACTGGCCATTCAAGTGGTCTAGCTCCTGTTGTCGAATGTCGCTGTACCATTCTCCGCCGTACAGAAGGGACTGCTGAGAATAGATATATTTATGCATTTTTGCCAGCTCGATAGCTGTTTTGTCGGTCAGCTTGAAAGTGGCCTGTCCAGAGGGGTGCATGTCACTATCAGCCATGTGTGCCTCAATAGGTACTATTGTAATGCCCTGCTGCAAGGAGGCTGAGGTGTCGAACACGATAGATCCGAGAGTGTAGACGCGCTGACAGTCCATACTATCATCGATACCCCTGTCTTGGTCTTCCCGTATGAAGTTGGCGGTCTTTGGAGTACTTCGCAGGCTGTTGTCGCCATTCATGCTATTTTCGTGAAGGGGTTCGAGACTGACAGCTTCACCAACACACGACGATGTTAAATCTAGTGGAATGTGACTCGACGCGGATTTCGAAAGCGTCTCTGTTGCAGACGAAGTCTCGATGAGAGATTGGGTCTCCCTAAACACTGGGGCCATCCGCACACACTCTCTTTCTTGTTCGAAGCAATATTTGCAGGGATAACCTGGCCAACACTGTACAAGTCAGTCAAAGTACTGCTCGAGCATTCTAGCAGATTTACCTTAATCTTACGGCGGCGGCATTCACTACAGGCAGTAAATTTGGTCTGCAATTATAAGTATACGCTTGATAAATAGCAGCATCTCATGTAATTATACCTTCTTAGATGATGTTTTCGTCTTTGTAGACGATCTCCTCGTCATGGTGGGCTGGAAACTGAGATATGTGCTTTGCGGCCTTCGTGTTTATATTAATCTTGATTGAGACTCCTAGTAGGGGGCCTAATGGCAAAGAGTATTTAGGCGCTCTGGATGTGACCGGGAGACAGGCAGCGCGGATAACCAGCTTTTGAAAGAGCAACAGCAGGAAGAACGTAATGAAAAGGTTGATTCAACAAGCACAGATGGGAGTCAGGGGAGATGACCGTATTATAGGAGATAAGAAAGCAATCCTAAATACTAATAGGGCAATAATCGAGGCTGTTATGAAATACAGCAGCAAATCGATTGTACTTCTTGGCGTCTCAAAGGCATGCAGCAACAGCTACAAATTAGTCAACCGCCAGCAGCTTGAGTTGTGAATTCATCAGCTTGAACGAGATGTAAGTTAAAAAAATGTCGGAATATACCAGCGCAGACAGGATCCTAAAGGGTCGGCTATATTAAACAGTAACTAAATTGTGTTTCTTTTTCCGTTTGCGGTTATAGAATTGTCAACCGACTTCTTCCTGCATATACTAAAATACAAAAATGTAGGAAATACCGTGCCACACTATACAACCATTTTGAAGAACCAGTCAGCTTCCTTCAAATGCCATAATCGTTCTCTTAAGAGAGTCAAGGATGGACCAAATGTTCTAGAAGCATAAATTTCTCCTTCCCAACTCAGGTTACCATAAAGCATAGATCTGGCCAACTCCGGTTTAATTCCGCCCAACACGTTGTCAGCGCCTTGTATGATAAAGTTAATCGCATACTTGAAAAGATTGGCATCTCCATTGCTTAGATAGCCCGATAGCATAAAAACCTGTCCGAAATTTGAAAATAGCTCGGACGAATGGGTCATGTCGGACTTAGGCCTCAACCATTCTCCAGCCAAAGTTAGGTATGTGTTGATGAGTTGTTGAATTAATTCGAGGAGTATTTTCTGTAGCTCTGATTGGCTACCATGAAAGCACACCCAGCAGACTTCGCGGGTCTCTTTGAGCAAGGAATTTAGGTCTTCCAAGAAAAATGTTGCCTGGACTTTTCGTGGGAGCACTAAGCCACAGGCCACCTCGTGAGATACACCGGCAAGTCTTCTTTTCCCATAGTTGTGGATATACTCAGTGGCCGTACAGACAGGAGCGTAATCTTTTGGCACACATAACCGTGCTAGATGTCTTCTAGTGAACTCCGTGGACTCTCTCGACGCGTGGTTTTCCTGCTCCAGAGCATATAGAGCAAGCTGCATCAAGACAGCCGTTACAGAGATTTCAGAAATCCGTACCCCCCGAATAGTGTGGTGCATGTCCTCCATTACGTGGTATGAATCCAGAAAATTGATCGTGATGGCGACAACCTGCGTCGATATTGCAAGCCGTATCCCGATACCGACGAGGAAAGTGGACGGATCGGTATTTTCAAGGAAGTTTTTGGACACTTGTCGATTGAGTATTTGAAAGGAATCCGAGTCTAGGAGCGTGCTTGGTCGCATCGATAGTCGACGATCCAAATAGTCGACTATGTCAGGTTGCAGGCCTGGGATGGCTTCGATAATGTGTCTGAGAGTCTGTCAGCAATCTGCTATTATATAGCTACTTAAAATAGGCCTACCTTATAAGCCCAGACATCTTATGCCATGGGTAGAAAAAATGGGTTTGTCTATAAGCCTAGAACGGGGAGGCCCGCGAACTTATATTCTATCTGCTACTCTTCTTCAGCGAGATGCCTCTAATGACGGGATAGAAGAAAAGAAAAAGCCCAAGTCTGGCAAAGATAGATCCAAGTGAGTTATCTCCTTCCCCATTAATATCTAGTCATTTCCCATAAAAGCTTCCCATAAAAGCTCTAAATAATGATTGGGACATAACTGTCTTCAGATAGTGGCATCTTCCTTTAGGCCAATTCAACATCGTGAAGAGGCATCTCTATGTATTTTCGATTCTATTACTGGCTTTTTACTTTAACAATAAAGGTAAACTTTAACACCCTGCCCCCTTCCTCACTCTCCTTGTTAAATTCCATGAATTCTGGCATAGTCCATTCTGTCTCCTTTCGGATCTCATTTGATATAACATCAAGAAGTGGCTTCTTTTGGTCTTTCACCTCGCCTTCAATGTCTCCAAGGCCTGCCCTTCGACGAAGGTTTCTGCCATATTGGTCTGATACAGAATATTTGATCTTCACGATATCAGGACAAGATGAGCGAAACTCTTGCAAAGAAATGTTGTAATTTCCGAGCTGAGTTGTGAAGGTGTAGCCAATTTCTTATTGGGATATGGTTATTAGTGAGTCATATTTGTTAATAGGCGTAGTCTTTTACGTACGCTCTTCTAGTGAGGAAGGAAGTACAGCGGCATCAGCGGCATTGGCGTCAACATTATAGTTATGCATTGTTGATTGGCCAAGATGTGTAGGGTAAAAGGATGGGCTGTATGATAACAATTTTGGGATAATAAAAAATTGTTCCAAAGTATGAAGCTCCTCAAGGACAACTAGAAAGGGCGATGTCTTTATCGTTTTAACATATCCCTATGTTTGCACTGACCATCTTTCTTTCTCCTCTCTTGACGGGCATCAGGTTATGTACCCTTTGACCTATTTCTTCCTGCATACAAGGTGGATAGTTAGAACCTCAATTCTTTGTATACTATGTTGCGAGCTGGAGTATATTTTCTTGATAACAGCTGGTACTCCGCAGTGCCTTGCTATACCACACAGCTATAACCAGAGGATTTCCCCTTGAGATTGCACTACTCCTTTATTAACATTCGTACCAAATCTATCAATCTGCTGTTTCGCAGCCTCCGCCTTTTACATTTGCCTTGTGCAACATGGAAATTGCGAGCCGTCGTTCGAGTAAATACCGTACCACAACTGGGACATTCCGCCTTTGGGATGGCGCCGGATTTCTCACGCTGGTGACGAAGGAGGTTACCGAAAGTGGAGAATTCACGACCGTTGCAGCCATGGTCCCATCATTGTGGCTTAGGACGAGAATCAATAACTCGTACTTGCTGTTCGGGATCTGAGGAGCCGGCGTTGGGTGTAGATTCGGATGCGGAGGACATTGTTCCTGGGTTGATACGGTTTGGTGTCAGAGTGTTGGCACTAAGCAAATTGGGTTTCAAGCTGTGGGGAGTTGGGATAATTAGTTAGCTAATTCTGACTTTAAGTTAATATAATGAGAGCGTACCTTTGGGTATGATATCGGCTTTGGGGTATAGAGGGATGCGAAGAAAAACCCCGGGTGGCGGAAATACCGGGCTGGAAGTAGCTCTGAGTGCTAAGGGAAGGTATGCTGTATCCTGATACTGATAAAATGTAGGGTTGCAGGAATGATTGCTAGTATATATCCATTAACAGCGGATGGAAAGGTTGCGACATTCGACCGTGCCAGCTGTCTACTAAAGTTAGATTTTAGCATAACTAATGTAGGATACTAATCCTCACTATGCGAATTGTGTGTCATGGTTCTTGATATGTATGATCCGAGGGCTGCGTGCACAGACCAGCTGAAGGTTGATGTCTCCTGTCGTGGCTAGGAGAGAAGCTCGAGAAAAACTATTACGAGAAGCCCTCAAAAGCTAGATGGAGGAAATGGATGAACTACCTGAAAGTCTAGAGGAAATATGAGCTTTAAATACTAGCTAACATCTTGCTAACTTGCTCAATGTCTTCTACATCTGTTCTCAGTGAAATAACAAGTCTTATAGGTTGGCATTTTTTTTTCAACTATAAAATGAAATAATCATATTCAACTATCCCTGACTAATACCTTAAATACTGGTAAGGTCCTCAACAAATATTTCCCTTCCCAGCACTGATTTCCCTCAGCAACAGCTTCAACTATTTCGTTTGAATGGAGTGTTCAACCGGGCCCTGTAGCCGATAGGGGACCGAAAAATCATGGTAATGCTGTAATTCTTATTCAGTTTAGCCTCTCAAGTAAAAGGTGTGTGCTTAACTCACTCGCCATCTCGGAAAAATCAGGGAGTTGGATTGTTGTGTTACTCAGTTCTGACGATGACTTTGCGATAGACGCGGCTTGTGGGGCCTGTTTTTCGCGCACCTCTGTTACCGGAGCAGCTCTGGAAAGCGATAGTCCTCCGTGATTGGACTGCTGTTTTTCGGAAGACAGTTTAGTATAATGCGAATGTATGTGGATCTCGCTCAGGTCCTGTGCGTCAGCGCAGGTGGCCCGTGAAGTAGCGAACCCCGGACGGTGAGCTTCATCATGTTGTGCCCGTAATGTAGGCAAATTGTCTTCATTATTTTCAAGGTCATGATTCCAATCTGTCAGGTCCGCAGAGCGGCGTGTATTGGCAAAAAGCCGATTAGACCAGTGCAAAATCATATTAAACAGGAATTGAATGCAGAGGCAAGACATAGTGGCTAGTAAGGAGAATATGATCAATGTTATCTGAAGGGTTAATTTCTACTGAAAGCAGTGGTGTGTAAATATGGCTCTCACCAGGCATATATATTAGATTTCTAGAAACTAAACTTGTCTTTCTGCTTCTACGTGAGGCTTCCCACGACGGAATAAAAAAACAAGGAAGGCTGGCAACCAAGTGAATCAGCATCCTTTCCTATTGGTACCAAGTCACTTTGGATGCGAGCAACAGACAAGGCGCAGGATACAATTTTATTCTGGCTGTAGGTAAAAGATGGAGAGGGGTTATAAGTGGGGCATAGAAGATGCTTTGACCTCGATATAGAATGGGACACCTCCATCGTATTACATTGCGCCACTATCACACCGTCAGCCACCCTCTACCAATTATAGTCCAAGGTGGTCGACCCCTGTAAATCTGCCTGCGCGCAGGCAGATTTACAGGGGTCGACCAAGTCCCCCTTCAGTACATATAATCCCAGCTTTTCAGTCATCCGTACATTCTTCCTAGGCAACTTTCCTGCCTCCTGATATTCAACATGGCATACGTGCGAGAACTACTCCAAGCTGCTACAACTATATCTAATACCGACGTACGCGAGGAAGATATGTCGTATCTACTATCTCATCGAAGTGACTTTGAAACCGCCTTGGCGAAGCTTCATGCACTGCTTGGCTCGCCTTCCAAGGGCTTTCCAGCGTCAGTAGCTTCTCCTGCGGACGAAATACTGGCTCCGCGATGTTCGTCATCTCCTGAAACAATTGAGCAACGCTTTCCCGTTTCGGGAGCCCTTCCTCGCTGCACAGCTAGGCTAGCCCTACCTAGCTCAACCAGTCAGGCTACCAATGCGGAAGGGAATGAAGCGTTACCTGGCTCGGTCAAGAAAGTACTGGATCTTTTGGACAAAAAAAAGAAAGTTATTTCTACGTTCACATACCGGCCAGGAATTTATCCCAATGTATGCTCCGATAACGCAAACG
Source organism: Aspergillus affinis (assembly GCF_023601865.1). Lineage (NCBI taxonomy): Eukaryota > Fungi > Ascomycota > Eurotiomycetes > Eurotiales > Aspergillaceae > Aspergillus > Aspergillus affinis. The sequence goes on along the minus strand of NW_026515923.1, from coordinate 15,592 downwards.
AAGACGTCCGTGTTACAATTATCCAATTCGTCTCGCAAAAACGAACTCCAACCGACTATTATCTAGCTGGGAAAGCTGCCCTATCGCTAGCGAATGAATTTCTTGACTGGCAAGGAGAAGTTGGGATTCCTGGACGACTGGATGTCTTGTCCAACGACATGAATGACAAGACAGGAGCATGCTATCGGGAATACGCTGATATCTGCCCTTCCTTCAGGGACAAGGAAAGGGCATCAGAATACATTGAGTTTGGGATAAAACTTCGCTTTTTCGCAATTCTCTGTTTGGTGCGGCTCAGGGGCCCAATAATTCGTTTTAGCTCCTCTTCTACCACTTCTGCCACTCCCTCTACCTTGTCTGATACCTCTTCTAACCCTAGTCATCCTTCTGATACCGATAATTATTCTGTTCCCGAAACCCCTTCTGGTACTAATCCTGATTGTGATCCCAATGGCTCTGGTGCCTCGTCGCTGCGACAATTTGCCGTTGTGTACCCGTTCTTCTTTCTTTGGAGGGCCTTCTATCGTTGCAAGTACGATCATCTACCGGCCCTTGCGAATGCTTTTCTTTCGTCCCCATATTGGAGGGAGTTAGTTGAGGCGAAGAACTGGGAAGAGCCTATCGAAGATGCCATACCCAAAGGGAATGGAAAACACACCCTCACTGATGCGTCCTCCGAGAGACAGAAACGCCAGAGAAATGATCAACCCGAATCCCAGCCATCTGAGGATCGTTCAGTACTGTTCTTAAACGATAGCTCAACAGCTCACCATTTTCTGCCTGCTGACCCTCAAATCTTATCGAACCGGACACAGTACGCAACAACCAGACATATCTGGCCGCTTGACTCTCCCGTGTTTGACCTGCAACAAGATACTCCAACAAGGACTGTCTGGCCGCTTGGTTCCATCGCATTTCCAGATCAGCCACCAGCAAGGAATATCTACCCAGTTGGATCCACAGCATTCTCAGACAGTCTACAAGCTATATCACCCGCAGATCTTCCTACACCATGTGGCCTTGATCTCTCAACGCCCGAGATAGCTGGTGCAGTTGAGAGCATGTTAGGGGCTTTGGGAACCGCTAGCGATAAACAGCCAAACACCGCAAATGTAATATGAAATTTCGAAAACTAATCATCTCGCATTGATGGTATCCAAACTGTGATATCATATCATTTCTTCTGAAGCGCGACGATGATAAGATCAATATTGGCTCCGTTTATTACCCTTGTATCATTATAGATATAATTGCACGGTAGTAAGGGGTCGTCATTTCCAAAGGTCGCAGTTCCTTGTAGCGGGAATATATAGAGGTGGCCGGTTGGGTTATGGAGCGTTCCCCCTTGAATAAGGTGAAGTACGTTCGACTTAACAACCTAGGCCACATGTTAGAGAAGGTAGAACAAACGTGAAGTAGGACATACTTTGAATTCTGTTTTGTTTATTTCTATCTCCAGCCTGGAAATTTGGCGAAGGATTTCTGGACCACAGTATTTCCACCCAGTGCCAGGCTTCTTCTCACCAATCTCTGCATTTCCGTCCTTTATGATATTTAGGATCGTGTCGATGATCGTTCGTGTCTCCTCGGAAGGTTCTTCGTGATTCATAGCTGTAATAGTAGACTGAGTCTGGTGGACTATGCGTTCTGATACGAATGTTTAGGAGGAATATTTTGGGCTGGGACGGCGAGGGGTTGGCGGGGCTGATTGATGGCCAGTACCTAAGTTCGGGGAATTTTCGCTTCCGAGCATGTGACTATTAATTAGGCTTAATCGGGACTAGTTGGATTTGATTAATTAGTGTTGGACTAGTGAAGCCAGAAAAGACATAATTGGAAGAATTAAAACACTGTCAAAATGGGAAGGTAATAGTCTTATATAAAACGCAGCATAGTTTTCCAATTTTCCCAGACTTTCCCCATGGGTATGCAGGCTACCATGCCATTACCTCGCACAGCCGGTAGTGATTCTTTGGTTGGTCATTGGCAGGATCTAAGCCAATATGCCTATTATGTTGTATGTCTCCTTACTCGAGAGTATGTAGACTAACGACGCAAAAAGTAGCAATCTCCTTCCTCTTTGGTAAAGTTACAGATATGAAGACAGGTAAACAGCAGTAGGCAGATAGTAGTAGGCAGTAATGGAAGGCGGTAAGAGTCGGGCCGCTCGGGCGGTGAGTAAGCAGAACACGACGAATACGCGACAAAGCAATAATTATATGAATGTCGACACTGACACCGGCAACTTATGTTATCTTCTCCCAACTTTCTTTCTGTCGTACAGCTCCAATTTTTTGTGTACGCTCTTACTCCTCATGGGATCAAAATGACTGATGAATATGATGGAATAAACTCTTCCGATGTGACATTCCTTGAATTGTTGCAAAAGTCTAAGAATTCTGCTGTCTTCAAGGTTATTGTTCGTGGAAGGATATGCGTGATGAAAGTGGTAAGTGAGCTCTGGTCATTACTGAAGCGTTACTAACTTTTTAAGTATCATGATCGAGGTCCATCTGAATGGGATCCCCCAGATTATGACATGAATCTCTTTTCTCGCGAATCCTCCGCATATCGACGCATGAAAGAAAGGGGCCTATGCAGACAAGGGGTCGTTCTCGACTTCTATGGTACGATAACACAAATACAACCGACTCTCTGGCCAAGTCTGCATATGTTTCTTCAGGACAGTCTACCTCCGAATGCCGTCCTTATTGAGTATATACCGGACCCTCAGCAAATAGACTTAACCAACTTCTCGAAAGATTATCTTGTTCAACTTCGCGATACTCTTTACAATATCCACCAAGCAGGAGTCCTTCATGGTGATCCCAAACCGAGAAATATGATAATATCTCGCAAACTGAACAGAGTGCTCTGGATTGATTTTGATTCTGCCCAGACATTCTCAGACAATCTTTCACCAAGGCAAAATGCGTGGTTTGAGGAAGAGAATGAAATGATGGAGTACTTTGTCAAAGCTTTAGTAGGCTTATTCCCCATGGTTATAGTTCTGACTAACTGTCCTACAGACTCAAGATCATGAGGAGGGTAGGCTGAACCGTGCATATTCTTATTATTATGATTAGTTATCATGTTGGACTGCTGTTAAGATCATATGGCCGATTAGGTAGATTAAAAGGATGACTAAAAATCGGAATATGCATGAAATCAAGCGATAAAGGTCTTGTTCATTCTAACTTCGTGTAAACACTACTATTTATACAACTTGGGAAGCTCAAAAAAAGTAGCCAAACTTCGGCGGTTTATCGGCCAAGAATCCATCGTTTTATATTGCCAAGTCAATATATATTGGTCGGTTGAATCGGTTGAGCAAGGCGATGAATCCTTCAGGATCAGTCGCTTGGCCGGCAACAGATCAGTTTAGGATATTGCGCTTGATCTACTAGTTGTTATAAATTCAATGGACTGGGAATGGATTGGGCATGAATTCGTTAGATTGGGATTGTGTTTGTCGACCATAAAAGAATCACTAAACATTCATTATCGTTTGGTAGTACTAACTTGGATTAATTTCTTTCTATTCCTTCATTTATTTACTTCTTCTGTACAGTCAATGATCATTCTGAGTAATTTTTATGCATGCTACTTGCCATAGACCCATCCAGCCTAATCTCAAAGGGGAGTGGCTTCATAGGTGGACTGCGGAAGCAAGTATCTGTCATGGTTCATAGCGGAAATGCCAGTTTACATCATGCGGTCGACCATGAAATGAGTATAGTCAGTTTCAGTTATTCCATCTCCTCATTCCACTTAGATCAAATGGAACTGGAATGGACTAACATGCTCTCATTTCGGCTAGAGATGAGTAAAAAGATTGTTATATAAATAAGTCTAAAAGCCCCTCTGGTCTGACAGTATATTTTTCTCTACCAGGCCTTTACTATCATTGATATATACAATCCCACAAGCAATTTTCCCCGGGGCAATCGTCTTTTCTCGTCATGGCAAACCAAGTTAGTCTCATGGCATACTTACAGCATGGATTTCACCCTATGCCAGTCATCGACCAAGGGCAGTCAAAGCAGAACACACGAAATGAGCGTTACGAAGCCAGGCATATTCAAAATGTAGGCCACTGGGCAGAATTCAATCTCGCTTCCATCCAGCAACATTTCGGCAACATTTTAGCCGCGGCACGTATTCCGGATGAGCCCATGAACCCTTCTCCTGCTCGGCCAGTTAACTCTGAAGCTGCCATTCGGGGCAAGATCGATAACTATTTGACGAACCGTGTCGTACGGGGTCTTCGCTCTGGATTTGAACACATGGATTCCACCCAACAGTTGGCCGGCCTGACAATCGTGAACTACGATGTTGGAACGATGGCTAAGACTCCAATGAATTATGTCCCCGATGTCGCGGTTTATGATCCAAATCTACCTGCGCATACGAGACCGAACCGCCTTCCCGGTGATATCAAACCGTCATTCAAATGGTCACTCGATAAACGGAGCTCGCCTGACCCAAATGATCAAATGGAGTTCAAGCAAGTCCTGTCACAGGTCAATTTCTATATGAAGCAACACCACGCGCGCTATAGCTTCATTTTGACTGATATCGAACTCGTTGCTATTCGAAGACGTGATGGAAACGGAAACTTGGAACTTTCAGCATCTATTCCATGGACTGCGAAAGGAACGGAGTCACAGCCGCGGATGACGGTTTTGGTTGGGTTATGGTATTTGTGCATGCTTGCTGCAAATGATCAGAACTGGTCTCTTCATTGAGTACCGCGCTTGTTCAGCTGTACCTCAAATAGCCACCTCGGTGGTTATGTTGGATAGAGATCTATTCTCATCCCCTTTTCTCAGGTCTGTGTCTAAGTACTTCCGGAAATCATTCGAGGACCAGGAAGTTTTAATCCAGGCGTATTACTCCTTGTTTAACCAACAAGAATAAAAAATATCATTTTATTTCCTTACATGTATTTGGTGCCGAGCCTGTCTGTCCGTAACAGTTAACTAGTTTTCCCTTTGCTGCATCTCATACGAATAAGGCAGGGGCATCCTACGAATCATAGATAGGCTGGAAAGGCTATGCTTGTCCTAAAATGATATTAGCCGAACTACAGGACTTTACCTACCGCCTTCAGGAGAAGGCTAGTGAAACGACTACCTAAGCCTTGGCTGACTCGGTAGTCCCGATCGTAGCAACTTACATACCCTTAATTTTACGCCGGCCTCGGTGGCAAAAGTACGCGTGGGCTAACGCCCTCGAGATATACGGGATAGAAGAGGGAAGGGTAAACGTAGTTCCAAATAGACCGAGCCCCAGGGCGTGATCGTCCGATTGGTACTGATCACGCAGTGGTAATGGCCCTCAATTTTTCCTGTGTAGGCAGCCTTGCCATTCTTATTCCTTGTTCATCGAAGATTATCTTGCCATGATTGACGAGGAAACGAATACCCCGTAAATTAAAATGAAACTGAGGCCTTTATGCATTGCGTGGCCAGAAAATCTCAAGGAGACAAAGGATTATATTAGACTTTCCCAAAGGCAGCGAAGATATGACTGTGACTGTCGCACGGACTCCTTGAGCTGACATTCGCGTGTTGCCTGCCAAGCCACCACCCGCATTCTAGCATCCTAGGATGCCCAAAAGCAAAGGGTCATCTTGGCTATAAGATGCCCGTTTCCCTCTATGTATCTTTATCCGATATGTCAATTTTACTCAACCTGACCCCAAATCGCTCGCGTACATCTTGTTCTAGAAATATGTCGGAGAAAATTGGTGATCAGGCCCATCTATCAGAAATGCTTGAAGAAGTTGATACGCTGCTTGTAAGAATCGCTCGCACGGTCGGCCCTGACGATTTAATGAGAATTTTAAATATACAACAGGTATAAAATCAAACTTAACTGGCCTAAGTTACCTTGCGTTAATCTCGTTAGTTCCATGATATGATATCTAGGCTTTGTGACAAAGCTCCTGATACTGCGCAAGGGATCGCGGATGCGATTCAAAAGAGACTCAGTTCTTCTCAAAAGCAGACCACCGGGGTGAATACCCATCCACCTACACGGAAACGGAGGCCAAACCCGGATGCCTCCTACCATCCGTCCAAGTCTTCTAAGACAAGAACCAACCGCTTGTTGAGGTATGAATTAATTATTAATTTGAAGTCTAAGAATTAACAAAAGTTGCTAGATCTAATAAAGAAAATGAAAACCAGGGCTGTATCGATCATAAGGAAAAATCCTCAGTGATCCCCAATACTGGCCTCTCGGCGGAAGCGACGAGTGCTACCACCGAGGCAACAGACAAAGAGCAACCATCGGAGCCCACGGACATTTCAGAGACAAAAGTCACAACATTACCACTTCCTCTATCACTCAATTGTTCCATTCCAAAAGGTGACTCTATTATGGAAGATGTGTTCGAGGTGGCCCAAACTCTTTATCGGCTGAGCCAACGCCGTGATAGTGCCCCGAATGAAATTCATAAAAGAATTTTTAAATTATTTCAAGGCAATCATGCAGAAAAATTATCAGCCTCTACAGGGAGTCAATGGTCAGACGGCTCTACATGGATGCAAGTGCTTGATATGGGGTCGGGCCAGCAAAGAAAGGTAACTATTTTCAATATGCTAGAGTATATGGGGGCATGGGAATGGTACGATGGTCAGATCAAAATTGCACAAAGCAAAGTTTTCACCAAAAAGGGTAAGCTGGTAGGTCGCCGAGGGGCAGCCACACACGTGCTAGACAGCATAGAAAAGCATGAAATGAGGACCGAAGAGAGATGGATCAGTGGAGTTGGACAAGTTACGGTGCATAACGAGGCAGTTCATATGCCTAAGAACAGCCCATCTACTATCAGTGGGATTCAAAGCTTACGGCGAAAGCAAATTTCCATGCAACTCAGCAGAGGCCAAAAGTTAACCACCCAGCTTGTCAGGGAGCTAGGGATTGGAATACTATTCCATCAGAAGATCTGGTATAATTTTATCTAGAACTCATTCTCTCTGGTCTATTAACATGGGATAGGGAGTTCACCAAAATGGATACCACAAAGTTGGACTACCTAATTCAAGACGTCAAAAGCAACACGTGTTATATGAAATTACTTCATATTCTAAGCTCGCAATTGGAACTCCTACTCTGGGAAGGCTCCCCAGATCTTGCCAGATTTTATACCGACCTACAAAAAGAGGATCTAATTGCAGAAAATGAGCTAGAAGAGCTACAAGATACCTTTTTTATGCAGCATGTAAGTACGGCTTATTAGTCAATGACATTCCACTAATCTAGTTCGTTTAGAGGAACATACTGCATAGTAAAGTGAGCACGGCAGTTGATGGATTGATTAACAGGGTTCGAAGTAATATTCTGGTCGGGTCTAAGCCTGGCTATGACGGTTTCACTGTGAGCGGAAGTGATGAGTTGTCATGCGATGTATTCCAGCGATTTCACCCAGGTAGGTGGCTAGATGCTTGGGCTATATTAGCAGCTATGCACATATCGGATAAGCCAGCAAACGTCACATACAATATGAGCATTCCTTTGGATGAGGATAAGAACAACCAGACTCAGCAGATTGAGAAACCGTTGTCACGATGGGCAAAGAAAATCGAGAAGCACCAACAAACCTTGGGTCTAGCGCCTCTAGTTCATTTTTGTCCAATAAATCATCGGAACAATCATTTTACGCTACTCGAACTCAATGAAAAGGAGAAGATTATACGCCACTACGACTCTATGGCAAAACCAGATCCCGTCAAAGGCATCAAGGAAACCCGTCTCTCAAAACTGGTCCAAGAGGAATTCGGCAGCCTAGGGTTCTCCTATCTAGAGGCAGTGAGTTATAGAGCCTTTTCCTTAATTTGTTTATAGCCAGATTGAGTAACATAACTGCAGCCTACTCCCCAACAAAGTGACAACTGGAGCTGTGGCATCCGAGTTGTCTGGAACTTCCGACAATTATCTAATGACCTTTCGATTGGATCATGGGATACAGTGTTAATCCCGGAATCTATGGCACTAGAAGTTGTGAATGGATTAATCACATGCGTTGAGGAGAACACTGTTAAGAAGTGTAGATAGATATACCTCTCTGTAGTTTCTTTTCTCAGATTAAGATTTCTTTAAGGTTGGTTTCTGTCGGTTGACTTGGTCATTGCCCTAAGCAAATATCCTATCGATTCAACTGAATGTAGGTATATGCTCGGTGGGTAAAAGTGAAGTGTCATTTCTAAACTACAATCTGCCTAGCTATTTATAGTCCTACTTGTTTACACCTATGCATTCCTGATCCCTTGGTATGTCATTTGGAATGGTAGGTCAAGTCTAGGCCAAGCAAGGTGCTATGCGGTATGTGGATTAGGTCAAGATACTCCACCTCTCTGGCCTGGTTGACAATATTGTTCCAACAATTTCAGTTTAACAAGATCTGTCGTTCTATCAGGTTATATTATTCATGTAGGAAGTCCTCGATTCATTCGAGGTTACAGGTCCTCACGGAAAACACATTTGTCTGGTATATCGGCTATTGGGAATGAATTTCACTGAGTTTCAGAACTCCTTGCCCGATGCAATATTTCCAAAACCCCTTGCCCAGAAAAGTATCCAACTTCTCTTAATATCTTTGGCTTTTATGCATGGGAATAATACCATCCATACTGGTAAGACTCCGATTAGAAGCTTTGCTGATAAAATAGACTGACTCTGACCACTAGATATATCCTCTAATAACATACTCCAAGGGCTTGAGGATAATTCTGTTCTTTCTCGAATTGAGGAAGACGAGATGAGTAGACCAAACGCTAGAAAAGTACTAAGCGACCGTGTCATCTACAATACTCGACCATTGCCTGTTTGTGCGGGCCTACCCGTTCTTGCCGACCTTGGTGAGGCTAGAGTTGGAGCACAAACCCACAGAGGCGACATCATGCCCGGTATTTATCGGGCACCAGAGGTAATCATGGGGAAAAGAGATGGGGATTGCTAGAGCTGACTGCGGTGGGAAATGTACATGATGAGACACAATGCTACCCTGTACTAGTGGTTTAGTAAAGGTTCTCTCTTGCAGCATTAGTCTATTGCTGGCCTAGAACACTCCTCATGCATCTAGTTTGATTAGGATGAGCCCTTGGCCGTACTGTGGCTGGCTCTGCGGCATAAGACTAGCCAGCCCGCGAAGTTACTTGACTCAGGGCATAGTGACTGGTTTTCGGATAAGTAACTAAAACTATGCCCGTTAATGAGCAATTATCGCAAGTACCCCCACGGTATCTACATAAAGTTGATCGCTATTCGTCTACAGTACCACTTGATACATGCATGCAATTACGCTGTACACATCGGAAGTGACTCGGTATCAAGAGAAAAGGAAGCTGGCTCACTTGGATCTAGCCTTCGCCAGCCTTGCATGATTTAAATTCGGTTGTGAAAAGTCTGACAATGAAGTAAAGTGGCAGAAAGGATACAAGAACAGCTAGGCCTCTCAATACTAGGCTCAAAATCGAACATTCTTTCTTCTAACTGAGGAATAAGATGTGTGAAAATATACAGTAGGTTCACCGCAGGCAGCTGCATAATAGCAACTTACTGACAGACTCCTAGGGACCTTATCGAAGCCATCCCAGGCCTAGGGCTTGAAATAGCCGACCTTTTGTCCTGTCGACTATCTGGGGTGGCAAGCTACCACATAAACGAACATACCTTTCAATTACTTGGTCGTCAACTATCCGCGGCCTTTCTTGAAAATACCGATCCATCCAAGTTTCTCGCCGGAGTCGGAATACGACTTACCATGTCAACGTTGGCCATCGTTCCTACGGTAAATTTCCAAAATACCTATCGTGTAATGCAGGACTTGCATCACACTATTAGGGGTACGAATATTCCCGAGTTTTCTGTTATGGGCGTTTTGGTAAAGCTGGCCGCATATGCTGTGAAGGAACCAAATCGCACATCAAAAGAGTCTCAAGAATTCATGAAAGTATGTTTAGCACGGCTAGTCATACCAGAAACATTTTTACCGGTCTGTACGGCAACTGAGCACATCTGGAATTATGGAAATAGACGACTATCTGGTGCAAGCCACGAGGTGGCCTGTGGCTTAGTACTCCCGCGGCAGGTCCAGGCAGCATTCTTTCTGCAGGACCTACATCTTTTCCTTGATGAGGTGCGCACGGTCTATTGGGTAGGCTTTCAGAGTGGTCGGTCGAGTCTACACAACATACTGTTTATCCTCATGCAAGCTTTTCCAACTCTAACAGAAGAATGGTTAAGTAGCCAGGCAGATCTTATACAGTTTGAACAGTCATGGCAACTCCATTCACTTTTCGGTATACTTCTTATGTTAGTGGGTCATTTCCAGAAAGGAAATTTAGACTCATTCGACTCTGCAATTTGTCACTTCGTGAATAATCTGAACAGTGTGTTGAACAAAATCGCAAAGGAGCTAGGCATGGCTATACCCGATGGAAAGCTTAAGTGGGAAGGGCCAATCAATGCTTGTATAGTTTTTGGTCCCTATTTGGATCAGTTAAGAGAGCAGTTGTTGTGTTTGAAACGTCAAGCCGGTTGCGTGGGTCAGTCTCCTATACTTTTGTGTTAATAATTGCAGTTGTGTATAGGATGACAAATGGAACACTGACAAATCTATATACTGTGGAAACAAGTTGGACAATATGCTAAAATTCTTGGCAGATAGTGAGCGATTGCCTTTTCATAGCTGCCTAAGCGTTTCATAAAAATATAATCTACAGCAGACTTATGTCGGGGAGTTTGAAGGCCGGTCTGGATCTACGGTCGGGGTATACAAGCCAGAAGGGACAGCGGGACAATACGACCAGACAAGAAACAATGAACTCCCAGTGTGGATCCAGTGATCATAATCGTTAAGCCAAGATCGGCAGTCCAACTGGTAACAGTCACTATACGTAGATCAGTGGCCATCCGGGTTTACAATCTGCTACGGCCATTGGTCCAATTTGTTCAGTGCCTGCGATCACCGGCGACGACCGCGCTCAGCAGCGGTATCTTGCTTGGCAACCTTTGCTCGATCATCTACGCTGCTGGAGAACGCCGAGCCAATAAGGCTCACATGTCTGAAGTATCCCGATAGAATCAAAAGAGGCAAAGGTAATCAGGTCTTTTTGAGTTCAAACACTAAAAGGGCCAAAAAGGATCATAGAAACGTGCGTTTATGATAAATGGACAGCATCGAGAGAGAAAATAAAAGGGAGAGGGGGCGGGAATGGGAGCCATAGAAGGTTATTGTTGCAGTGGAGGCAACGTTTCAGCTTCGAAAGTTCATTGATATCCGCCGGCAGCCACTAGAAGCTACAAGTTGCGACGAATTTGATCATCTTTAGGTGTTTATGAAAGTGTTTGTTGGATCGAAATCTGATTTCTGGGGAAGAGCTGGGGGATGACCAGACCTTCTTTGAGTTTCGATTCTGCATACAAATTACTAGGCAATACGAAACCTTCAAGATCCAATAGATGGCTGATAAAGCGATATTTCCCCCTAAAAATCTAGATAGTAAATGCGCCAATAAAAGCGCCCTTCTATTGTTTGATATATTTGGGCATCATGTCACTAAATTAAATGCCGAGATGATACGATGCATGCGCCCTTTGGCAGAGTATCCAGAAGCCTCTACAAAGGAACTCGATAATGCGTTTTATTATCGCTAACTGCGGAGCCTTACTTTGCTTTTTAAATGTCAGCCCAGTTGATCCTTTTTTCGTTCTGGCAAAATTTCGTCAGCAACATAATGTCTGGAGATATCACATACTCTTGACTATCTGGAAGACCGTAGTCTGCCAGCAACCACCGGATCTGTTCTGTATAGGCCAAGGTGTCGAACGGATGATATTCCAAGGATGAGATCAAAATTAGCGTCTTTCACCACAAGAAACTCTGCAGAATATGTCTTCCAGAGGCCGCAAATTTTCCAACACGCTTCGAGCTTTCCCAAAGGCTTCACGTTAGGCCGACCCCACCACGTTATATCGTCACCCTCGAATCGCTGTAGTTGTATGTTCAATTTTCTGGAGACAGTTTCGCTCATAATATTGATTTTTGTTTCAAAGTCGACTACCATGCGTCTGCGGATCCAGGAATTTTCGGGAGTACGCAGCATAACGTCATAGATAAAGTCGCATTCGGGGCCGAATGTGTCTGGTCCAGCCAAAGCTCGGTGCAGTAAGTCTGTTAACTCTTCTCGATCAATAGATCTGTCTTGGTCTTCTTGTTCCTGGCTGCGGCGAGGATGGGCATCTTTATTCTTGAACAAGACGGTTGAGAATAACATCTTCATTTGTTAGCCATTTGACCTCGTAATGCTAAACGCGGAAAGTCTATATTGACGATTCTATATGTTGGTTGATCGGCAAAATATCAACTCGAATGCAGCAAATCTAACTTACTTGTGGCTCAAAAATAATTTGATAACTCCAGCAGTTATGTGGAACTTTAATGAGCTGTGGGAGCTCCAGGTCATATCATATATAGAAAGACAAGTGAGTGTGCGTCCTCGCGTAAGTCACATGTAAGCAGCCTACTAGCTTAATTACATGCATACAGGTGCGCAGTACAAATTTAAACAGCAAGGCTGTTAAGAAGAAAAAGTAACTCTTCTCAGGACCCCCGCCGACGTCTCCGCGTTCAGTTACGTTGCCGTAGAGAATCAATATCCAGGTGCCGGAATGTTAACTGGCTTCCCTTTCGGCACACGGCGCACGAGGGCGCCTTTCAAACGGAACTTTCCTATACCTTAGGATCGACTAACCCATGTCCAACTGTTGTTTACATGGAACCTTTAACCACTTCAATTCTCAAAGTTCTCATTTGAGTATTTGCTACTACCACCAAGTTCCGTAGTTACTCTTAATACCATTCTGGTAAGTGTCTGCGAGATGTGGGTACGCACCGCATTGCACAGATGCCTTACCCAAAAAATGATGGATCAATCTGGCACTCAACCTTTGCTGTGTGCTTTGCTATTCTTACTGCTTGTTCATCCGTGAATTATTCTGACATGACGAAGGCCTTGTTATGCATCGCGTAGCCAGAAAATGATGGAGATGACCCCGGTAAGGCTCGAGAATCGGGTGCCGCGATCCCAGTTGGTTGAAGAGTCCAAGCCACCAGGGATCATGAGGCTAGTCCGAGTGAACCCTCCTACCTAGCCGCAGACATAAGGGATGGCAATGGTCTTTACCGGACGGGGATTCATGGTGGTCGGCCTGTCATCCAATGAAAGTGAGCCAAACATTTGCCCCAAACATTTGCCCCGGGGCTGTTATACTTCCTGAGTGGAAGGTTGAGTGGAAGGTTGAGTGGAAGGTTAAGTGGAAGACGCTTGGCTTGAGTTGACGCTAATTCTAGTAAGTTAACTAGTTCTAGCGCTCATCACTAGTCAGTAAGTGATGTAAATCAATGCGAACATATAGGTATGTCCTATCCGGTTTGCTCCCCATGTTTTTCTTGACCGCTTTCTTTCAGTTGACAATTTGCTCCGCTATGCCTTCCAATCGGTATCGGTATTATTCATTCGCCGTCCCAGCCTATCATAGTCGATGGCTATGCGGGAACCGCCCCACCGCTTTCCTTCCAATGGGCGAGATGACCTCGGATAAAGCTACGGGAGAATGTTACACCGTTGCCCCTCCAGCATGATTCATCGGGCAGCAATTGCTCAAATGGATTTTTTTGGCTTTAAAGTATCAGTTTTTATTATCTCAAAGCGTGAGTGAAGAATATCAGAAATAAAAGTCGTGTGCATGTTCCCTTGTCTAACCAGGTGCGTTGTCCCTACCAGAACGAACCAAAACGTCCGTCAACCGATCCCTCTGGTGTTTCTAACCCAGCACGCTCCTCAAACTCACGATCGCCAAAGAGGCTTCTCGTTCCTTGCGGTTTTTCATCTACCCAAGCTAAATATCAGTTAGCTGAGCAAATTGCGATTCTCTCCTCACAGACTTGGTCGCTACAGCCCAAAATACGCGCCCCTTGATTATGTGCTCCATCGCTTGAAATTTGAAATGTCAACCAATGTGTGTTGCTTCCATCTAAATAAATAACGGCGCATCTAACACCGGAAGCCTTTAGGTCGGAGATGCGGCTCTCAGAGGCGAAGAAGAATATATTCGAGGGCATATATTCGATGGAGTGGATTGTGAGAGGCACATTATTGGCAAGGGCACCCTTATCATGATTATTCCTCCCTCGACCAGTGAGCCGAAAACATACAGGGACGTGAAAACAGAGACCAAGATTCCAGTTCCACCGAAGCACGAGGTCAAGGTGCTAGATGCCCTAGTAATGATGACCAAGTAGGTTTCAGTTTCAGCTTTTCGAGAAACTGCATACCGGCCCTCTGCCCAACCAACAAAGTGATGGAAATATCTGCATTTGTATCCTCGGGTATGATCGTCGCGAAACAATCAGTCGTCCCTTCTCCGGCCGCTCTTTCCATCTTCCATTGCTGGCTATTTTCAATCGCCTGGTACATCAGTTCCCCGAGTTGCGGAACAAGGTCTACTGATGCTTTCGAATACGTGAACGCCGGTTCTAGAATGTATTTAGCTTCAAATTGATTGTCTGTGTTTTTCCGCTCACGTCTTCCATTGATCGATTCACTTGGTTGAGGCCCTGGCAACATGGCCGCTTGTTCGTACGTATCAAACATTGCGTTACCACTTGGTGTTTTTTCTGTTAGGATTCCTGGCTGCTGGAAACCCTCTGAGCCTGAGCGGGGACCTATAGTAATTAGCTTGATTTCCTGGTTTTGAACTGACACTCACTCTGTGTACTCTCCGGCAAATTGCATTCAACAGCAGCAAGCTTTCGTATAACAGTTCCAGAAAGCCGAGTATCAGTCTTAAAAATGCCCCCAAGTCGATCGCGGTTTTGCTGATTCATATTAGCGACGATGACTTGCCCCAAGGCAACTGCACATAAGAGAACTGCATGAGCGCCGCATTCTTTCAGCAAGCTGCGTAAATACAGCTGATATCTTTGGCGCTTCCAGCCATTCGTTTCTGTTTGTAAGATTGTAAGAGCAGCTCTAAGGCTGTTTTTCTCGCTCTTGGTAAGGTATACTCGTAAGGATAGACTCTCAGCTTTGTCAATAAGCCGTTTCAAAGCGTCTGTCGCACTGTACGGCTTTTGCAACGTGGCATATCGCTTTCTCTCCATGCTCAGAAAGTAGTAAAAAAATATAGAAGTATGATGGAAGAGTAGTGGGAAAAGTGGTGGAAGAGCGGTGGAAGAGTGGTAAAAGAGTGGTGGAAGAGTGGTAGAAAAAAAATGGTGGAAGAAATAGTGGAAAAATGAGAACAACCTGCGGCTACAGCGCATCCGACTGCCATGTCAAGGATCATTGATCACATGAGCTTCTTCTATTGGCTACTTTGTCGTGTTTGTACAGCTCGCTTTCCTGAATTATATAATTGGTCATGAGAGGTTTCAGGAGGACCGGTACACTGCAGCAAATGCTGCAGTGATAGCTGTCTTGCTGCTCAAAAGTGAAGCAGTCTGTTACAGACCCCTGTTCAACAGAAAGGCTACAACAGCGGGGTGATGACCAACCAAAGATAACTCAGCCGCACCCGT